>NC_045649.1:17532500-17832500 GCF_009829145.1 Chiroxiphia lanceolata
CAAATAATATATTCAATCAAAAGAACACAACATTTTATGCTAATGTAATCTTTGTACAGCTTTAGCTAAAATCTCAAGTGCTGATAATTACAAAAAAGTCTGTTACGGGATTCCAGAAAACTGGCATTTTATTTCTTTATTTTTATGGGGACAAAACTTCAGCACATTCTTGAACAACGTTCAGTAGCAGAAACTGCAAGTATTATCTTTGTAAGCTGTGTATTATTAGCTGAGATATTGGAAACAGCTCTGGAAAAGAGCAGACAACACACTGCAAAGCTTCTGGAGAATTTTGCCATCTACAAACATGACACAGTGCTTTGGGAAGGTGACATTTCAACATTTCCATCTGTTAGTTTTTAAATTAAAAAAAAAAATAAAAAGAGAGAGAGAAAAAAAAAAGGCCAGGTTCTATATAAACTAGCACACTAGTACTGAGTAACAATATTTTAGGATGACAGAAGCTAGTGGGTGAAAATTAATACAAATTATTAGGTGGTCTGCTGGGCACCACCACAACTCTTCCATAAGTGGAAATTCTGAATGGTGTGGAGGCATCATCTTCAGGATGATCAGAAAAATACTAATCATTGGAAGATAAATGTATGCATTTAAGAGATGATTTATTAGAAACATAGAATAGTTTGGGTTGGAAGGGACCTCAAAACTCATCCAGTCCCACCCCCTGCCATGGGCAGGGACACCTTCCACCAGCCCACGTTGCTCCAAGCCCCGTCCAACCTGGCCTTGGACACTTCCAGGGATCCAGGGGCAGCCACAGCTTCTCTGGGCAGCCTGTACCAAGGCCTCCCCACCCTCACTGGAGAGAATTTCTTCCCAATATCCCATCTGGCCCTGCCCTCTGGCAGTGGGAAGCCATTCCCCCTAATTGGGATTGTGCACGTTTACATTTCAGTACATGTGACTTCAGCACAGAGCCTTGCTCCAGGTTTCCAGGTATCAGTCAACAGGCAGGGTAAACCCATTTCTGCTTGTTTCTTTACTGCTTCAGTGTTTGTTTTTTTAACACCTAAATGATTTTTTCCATAGAGATTTTATAAGGGATTCAGCCACAGTTCAAGCTTCAGCACAGCTTCACCACCACCACTGCTAATACCAACTGACTCAGAATAGTAAAAAGATTGATTTTTTATTATTATTTTTGGGTGTGTAATTGACTTGGAACATTTTTAAAGCTACCAAAATGCTAGAAATCCTCAGCACTACTGCACATTATCAGCTCTATTTTGCAGAAAACTGCACAATGTCTTTCCATTCTTTGGGTGATGTACCAATGTCATCGTGTATTAAGCAGTTCCATGAAGTACATAATCATTTCTAATCTTGCACATCTTCAGCTTTTTCATAGTCAATACTCACATTTGTCTCGATATTAATTACACAAATTTCAGGCAGGATTAAGCAGCACATAAAAAAATAAAAAATAAAAATATAAATAAAATCTGAAGAAGCAGAAGGAAGAGGTTTCTTAAGCTCTTTTAGCAGCTTAGAAGTAAATCATAAAATGTCAAGCTAGGAAAAATTGGCTCAGATAAGTATGGTTTTCCCTGAATTAGCTCACTAAGCTTTTATCCGTGCTGAACACTTTCAAGTCAATCCTAAATGCTGTGCTTACCTTAATATCAAACAGTTGTGCTACAACACATGCAAAAGACTGACTGTACAAGCTGCTCTCAGAGTGGAAGAGTTTTGTCTCTCTGTTTAAGAAAGAAAAATATGGAATTTATTTGGCATCAGAAGGAACAGCAAAGCCATTAAGGTAATTTTTAGGTATTTCTCTTCCATTTAGCTGAGGGCTCCACTGGCTGCTGTCTTCTGTTATACCCATTATACACTGCAAAACTCAGGATCTGAAATCTTGCAGCTATTTAGCTTCATATATTCACATTTTAACAATAATACAGTTATGTCGGCTAGCAATTACACTGTCATAATTATACCATCATATTTTCAAGTGTTCAGGGTTTTAAAAATTTTAAACAAGCTGTCATTTCATATTCCAAAGGGTTTCTGTTCTTTTTCCATGACCTATGATAAATCCTGTTAATACTAAGTTGTACGCTCATATATAGAAATAGAGTACATAATTTAGATAATGTACCCTTAATTTTGGATATAATGCCCAGAATGTATAAAAGGAAGTGTTTTAAGGAAATATTTAAAAACTACAGTTATGCAAAATTGAAAATCTAAACCTGAAAATAACACTTTATGAACTTTTTTCTCAGGGTGCCAATAAAAAGAAAAAAAAATAGAAAATATAAAATATCTATTATATAAAATATATGTTTAAGTATATATATATTTTTAAATAGTTACAATATTCATGACATAATCAAGACACGAATTGAACAAATTTTGTATTCAGCCAGAGTTTTGGCTACGCACCTCAAGTTTAAATGTTCCATTTACTTCCCCCCCGGGAAAAACGTCAACATCTTAAAAACCTCTCCAATACCTGAGATTAACTTTGCTCTTGTTCCTTAACCTGCAAGATTTTCCACAGGGGTAACTACTCAGGCCATGAAGAATGCTCTCAGAGAGCCCTTGATTGTGGCCTTGGCAGATAAGACATGATTCCATCAGCACTGACAGATGTTCCTTCCTCCAAGGAAATGGCCACCAAGGATGAAAGTTGTTATCTGCATATAAAGAGGATTCATTTGCATTTGAAGGCCCAGATCCATTCCCCAGATCCCCCTCAGCCAGCAGAGCCAGCCCTGCAGGAGTTGGGTTTGTGGTTCTCTGTACCTGCCTTCAAGGATGTTGTGGGTCAGGGCAGCACCTGCTCCCTCCCAAACATCTACCTCTCCTCCTCCTCCTCCCGAGGAGGCTGAGAGCATCATTTTGTCAGGCAAGTGTGTCTGTGCAGAGCAGTATTTGAGAGAAAATACCTGTAAAAAACCTGAACTGGGCATGTACCTGGAAGCTTAGACAAAAGTCATTATTGGATATGTATCTGTCTTATCCAAAACTACCCAGAAACAAACTGCAAAGAACTATTTTCGGCAGTAGTATTTAAAAAAAGGAAAAGCACAAAAACTAGTATTCAGACTAACAAAAGGATTAATATTAAAACCCTCTCCAATGCACCCATATAGCATATATAGAGAGGAATAGGATGGGAGAATTTAGTCTTAATCTGTATCAGGGGAGGGTCAGGTTGGACATCAGGAGGAATTTCTCCCTGGAAAGGGTGGTCAGGCTTTGGCAGGGGCTGCCCAGGGAGGTGGTGGAGTCCCCACCCCTGGAGATGTCCAAGGAGGGACTGGAGGAGACACTCCGTACTCTGGGCTGGGGGACAAGGTGGTGTTGGATCAAAGGTTGGACTTGATGATCTCAGAGGTCTCTTCCAATTTAATCAATTCTGTGATTCTACAAATATATTTGTAGTCGGGTCAAACACACAGGTAACTTAGCATGAGTTATAATTCACCTACCCTTAAATAGATCTGCAGTTCAGAAAAATAATGTGTGTTTCCTTTGAGGTTAAAGATTTCCCAGGGTAAAATAACGTGGCAGATTCATAAAACAAAACGAAGGGGAGGAAATCTTGTGCCACACAAAGTGGAGTATTTTCAATCCATCGTGATTGATGGTTCAAAACAAAGGATTGAAAACAAAGGATATTAAATTTCAGCACACGACAATGGTCAAACTTCTCTTCCAAGGAGCATATTCAAGACTTGTAAATAAAAACAAATATTCATTAAAATTTTGTGTTTAACATACTGCACTTAATAACTTAGAATTGAGCAAATTCCCTGAATACAAAAAGCAATTAAATGTATAGAGAACATAAGATTGCTGTAGTCCTTTTCAATGATAAATGATTTTTTTTGGGGGTGTTTTTGTGAGTTAGTTTTAAACAGACCCTTTTTGTGATTCTCACAAATTTTAATATGCTCTGCTGTTTGAAAACATTTGGCAACTGTGTTGACATGCAAATTAAATAAGCTGCAAACTATGGCTATATCATATTAATTCTCCTTTTTTAACAATACATTTTATCTTAAAAAGAAGTACATTTCCACAAACATATATTGACATAAATAATAAATCAAGGAATACAGAGGGTCATTTTTACCATCAAGCAAGAGATGCTTTTGTCAATGGAGGTCAAGGGGTTTTTCAGTATTTCAGTAATTTTAAACCATTCTCAAATGCTTCAAACAAGCAGGTCCCTTAAAATATTTTGCTTTCTGACTGTAAAAAGCAAGAAGTAAATAAATCCTGGATTAGAGAGCATGTATTTTTTTTAAGTGCTGAAAGTAATCCCTGTAGCTCTTCTTTAACAGCACTGTAAGCATCACTGATAATTCTTTTGGAAACACATAAAGAACGTGACATATATTTGGGATAAAAAGTTACTCCAGTGTTTATTTTTAATTCCACAAACTTATGTATTTATAGTTACTCTTTTAGAAAACATCTTTTCTATCAACCACAAAATAAAGAATCAGTCTACTCTAACTGCTGTTAAAAGTGCAACTGCAAACTTTCCATAATGATTTCCTGAATCAGTACAATTTTAAGATGGATATATCCTGAAGCTCTTATAATAAAAAAAATAATACAATTGAAAATATGCTTTTTCTTTTTTTCAGCGCACCTGTGTAGTCTCCCAGTGGAACAGTTGGGTAAATGAAGAGAACAATAATACAACATTTGCACTGCCACCACCGAATCAGCCTATGCAGTGATCAATCATCACTCAAGTTCCTCATTACATGCAGCAGAAACCCAACTTGTAAGTAATGGAGGATCTGTATTTTACAGATATCATTTAAGGAGCTCCTAAACACCTTGATATAGGGGGAAAAATAATAATTTTCTTTGATACTACAATAAAATCAGATGGCTTGTGGTAATGAGGCAGAAATATCCACTATGTGAGGATGGCCATAAACATGCCAGAGGCTGAGGAAGACTAAAAGATAAAGTTGTAGGTTTAAAAGAAGGACTATTCTATAGAAGTCTGAGGATTAAAAAGGTCAGTTTAGAAATACAAGCATATTTTGGCACAGACGTGTTAAAGGCTTGACTTTCACATTGCAATCCTACTTAATAAAATCAGTCCATAGGTTTAGCAAGAAGTCTTTTAAATAAGAAATTGCTCTCATTTCTCCAAGTCATTTAGAAAGGCTTTTTTTTCCCCATAAAAATGCCAGAGAAAGAAATCCAAATACCATATCCCAGAAAATATGAACAATATTGTGACCATCTCAAATGTAATGGATTCAATGACAGTTCTATTACTCTATATTCTTGTCCCCTTGCCAATAACAGTTTTTCAACCTGTAATAGCAAATGCTGATCTTTCTTTTAATATGAAATGCAGATCTTTAAATTTTTAGTAGAATTATTATAAGGACTAATTATGAATACGAAATAGTGTTTAAACTCTTCTACATTCTTTACAAAAAGATAAAGAATAGAATAAGAACTTAATTATTTATGTGAATTTAAACTGTAAGTGAAATGATGCCTCTCCTTAATACACAAGGAAATACAAAGAATATAATTGGAAATGATGAGTCTACTAATGAAAATTTCATTCCAAATTTGAATCCAAATGTGATATAAGCCTTCCAATATTCCTATAACTTCAGTAAATTGTATTATAGCCATTTTTAACCAAAAAGGTAATGACATATCTGTTTATTTAATCCAAATTTTAACTAAATCTGTGACAGTAGGGAAAATAACTCCTGTATTCTTTTTTCTAATTGCTTACTGAAATCATCCACCACATTTCAGACCCAGGAGTGCTATAAACAGCCACTGTGGTTTGATCCAACTCCTGTTCAAGTCTGTGGAAATCTTCTACAGACATTAAACCACTGTATTAATCAAAAACCCCTCTACATTTATCCTTGTTCATCTTCTGTTTTTCACCCACTCCTTTCCTTCACAGTCCCCTAAAATTAAGGAAGTCTGTTTAAATTCTCTTTTTCCTTCAGGAAGTATCTTAAAAAGAACACTAAATTTTGGTATTCTCGAATTCTCAGTGTCTAATTCTCACTGAAAAGACTCCAATAATGTATCTATACATATTTTCATTTTGCATATCAATCCATAATATCCTTCAAAACATAACTTGAATTTTTCCCCCTGCTTTTTTTCTCAGGCTATAGAAATAAAACAGAAGCTTTGCTTTTCAAGCACAATCAAGCCAATTAAGAGATCCAAATTACTGGATAATTGATTGCATTTTGACCTTTAAGAACTAATTTATGGAGGAAAATGGCAGATCATTAACAGCTCAAGAAAATAACTTCTGTCTATGAGTCACATTAATCCTTCATACAAAATAAGTATTTAAATGTCCATGCAGTTTACTTAACACTTTTGTGCACTTTTCATCTCTTTTACATTAAAAAAAGCTAAACTCCAGTATTTATAATTTACATATATTTTAATCTCAAGTTTATGGTGTTCAGGGGTATTCATCATAACAAAGAAAATTTAATAGAATCTGAAAATCCTATAATGGTTTGGGTTGGAAGAGACCTTAAAGCTCATCCAGTCCCACCCCCTGCCATGGGAAAGGACACCTTCCACCAGGCCAGGTTGCTCCAAGCCCTGTCCAACCTGGTCTTGGACACTTCCAGGGATCCAGGGGCAGCCACAGCTTCTCTGAGCAACCTGTGCTAGGGCCTCCCCACCCTCACAGACAAAAATTCCTTCCCAATATCCCATCTATATCTCTATATCCCATCCTTCCCAATATTCCCAAACTGCCTTCTGGCAGTTTGAATCCATTCCCCCTTGTCCTGTCCCTCCAGCCCCTTGTCAAGAGTCTCTCTCCATCCTTCCTGTTGGCTCCTTCAGACACTGCAAGACCACAATCAGCTGACCCCACAGCTTCTCCTCTCCAGGCTGAACAATCCCAACTCTCTCAGCCTTCCCTCCCAGCAGAGCTGCTCCATCCCTCTGATCCTCTTGGTGCCTCCTCTGGACTCTCTCCAGCAGCTCCATATTATTGCTGAAGGAATTTATGATCCAACCCTTCGGGTAAGTCACATGTACCACGTTCCTTATGGAAAGCACCAGTTCCAACCCTGTTTTTCCCAGGTTGCTCTATGAACAACCATCAGTCCACACCCTCAGAACCACCATGTCACTTTGCAGCCTGGAGTTCACTCAGCTCATCCTCTGAACCCCGGGGATAAATTCCGCAGCACCTGGTCCCACTGCAGCAAAACTACAACAAACCAGACTATTACTTTCTCTTTGGGATTTTCCTGTTTTGTCTGAGGGAACTTCATGGCAGCAAGATTTCTCTTCAGCTGTGAGAAAAACAATGTTTTCTCTCTCCTCTACACTGGGCTCAGAAGGGTACAAGAGCAGCAGAGACTAATCACTGTGGTTCTACAAGCAGAATACAGCGAGTCCCTCGGTTTTTTTTTTTATCTTGAAGGTGGCTTAATAGTTTGAGAACAGAGTCTTATTAATGTAAATGAAGCTCTAATAGCATATTGCATGAAATTCTTTTTTATTAAGCATTTCTTTGGAAAACAGCCTACAAACTGGATTAATCCCCTGCACTGTGTTTCCTGTAAGCACCTAACCAAAGTGACTTTTAAAACAGATTGCTGAGTAAACTTTAAAGTAGCCAATAAAGATACTTCTGCTGTAAAAAAAGTGTTTCATATGTAGTTAATTTCACACTTATTTGCACTGGAAAATTAAATTTTTACTTATCAACATACCACAGAAATACTGGGGAAAACTCTGCTCTGATGTTCTACACAGCATTTTTTGCTTTAGGCAAGCTATAATACAATTAATTGACAATTAGGAAGCTGACATTATAATCCTGGTAATATTATTTAATTCTCCAATGACACTGTCCACACTACTGGTCCATTTCATAAAAAGAATAAAAGCATTTATTGTAACACCTGAGAATGCATCCAAATTCCTGAATTACTTTTTAAAATAGAGTCAAGGAACACTAATCATTTATGTGCTTTTGTCAGTGATACCTTAGGCAGGCCTGCCATTCCTGAGCACTCCACAATCACTTTATCTTTAAGGAAAAAGAAAGTAGGATTGAGCCTCTCTGACTGACAGTGACACCTCACATTGACTCATTATCTACCTACAATGAGAAGAAAGAATGCAAATATTTTGCGGGGGAAAAAGCAAAGAAAAATTAATTATCTGTCATTTAAAATAAAAAGCTGTGGACTATTTCTAGACAAAGTTTAAGAAGCTACCTTCATCAGACTGAAAATCTGCATTATTTTCAGATAGGTTTCAAATCAAGAGGTATTTTTAATTTTTTAAAATTTCAAGTTAATTTTGATTTGTAAATATTACTGACATAGGTGCTTTTCTGTTTCTTCTTCTCAGGCTTTTCTCATAGGACAAGTGTAATATCAAATATATTATAAATTAACTCTCCCTGGCAGAATTTGAGGTTTATCATGTATATCAATTAAGACTTAGGTAAAGCTGACAATGATGCAAATTTGATTAATTTTAACAGTCCATCAATAATCTCTTATGCATTTTTCTTCTTAAGTATTGAATCAAACATCAACACTAAATCCTGTCACAGGTTTGCCCCAGTGGCTTAAAGAGTGCTTCCATTTGAGCCCATAAAATACTACAGTTACTTTGAATTCCTAGGAAATTGTGTATCAGTGACTACAAAAAATTCTGTCCTAGAAAGCAGGACACAACTACTGCCTGAATTTGTTTAAATTCATAAGATCTGGAATGAAGAGCTAATTTTCCACACAGCAGAGAAATTGTCTCAGATTTTCAGCAATGGCTTCTTACCCTCACTTCTAAGATTCTCATACCTCTGTGAGCATCTTTAAATTCTCCTATAAATCTTTGTGCTCTGTAGTGTAAGAAAACAATGAACACTCAAACACCTACGAGGAGCAGCTGCTGTCACTTGGTGTGTTCAGGTAGAGAAGAGGAGACAGGGGAGAGCTCATTGCAGTTCCACCTTCCTGAGGAGGGGAAGAGTGACAGCAGCCAGGGAATGGCTGGAGCTGTGTCAGGGCAGGGTTTGGTTGGATCTCAGGGAAAGGTTTTTCCTCCAGAGGTTGGGCACTGCCCAGGCTCCCCAGGGCACTGGGCACATCCCCAAGGCTGCCAGAGCTCCAGGAGGGTTTGGACAACTCTCTGAGGGACAGGGTGGGATTGTTGGGGTGTCTGTGTAGAGCCAGGGGTTGGAGTGGATGGTCCTTGTGGGTCCCTTCCAGCTCAGGGTATTCTATGATACTCTGATTTATCACAAAGCTGAAAATAACACCAAGTACCTAAATCTGTTATTGATCTACTCCTAAGACAACAGTTGGAGTTTCAGGCATAAGCCAATCTCACTGGGAAACAAGTCCATCCTGCTCTCCCTGATCCCTTCACTCCTGCTCTTTGTCAGGAGAGTTTCTACCAGTCCATGGTGAGCAGTCCTGGACAGGTTGTGTAGGTTCACATTCCAAGATGAAATGATCAGACTTTGTTTTCTCAGCAATGATCCAATTTTCACAACATTTGCAACAGGCCTTCCCTGAGTACCCTTGGATGTGGGATACAGTCTCTGTCTTCATGGAAAATATCCCCATGCTTGCATAATCTTAAAACACTTACGAGGAAATATATCCTTGTTTCTGACAATTTACCAGCCTAAGTTTGTTGTTTCTTAGAGTTTCAGGAAAACAAGTTAAAGACAGACTTTTTTCCTATATTCTCTACTTTTAATGAGTAAGTATTAAAAAGTAAAAGTCAAAAGATTTATCAAGTGTTCCACAACACCCTATAAGCACTATACAGCACTCATGTAGACAGGGAGTATAAATATTGGCTGACTCATTCTCCCAACTGCTTATCTGGAAGCCAAAACCCTATTTTGTATACAAGTAAACCTTCCCTTACTATCTTTCATTGATGCCAAATGATAAAATAGAAACCCAGCCTGGAGGAACCCTCTCAGTTTTAAAAGACTCAGAAGATCTGAACAATCCAGATGCAAAATGCTCAAGGCAAACTGTTGCAGCAAGGCAGCTTGTTCCCTTATTGAGTAACACTTAGAAATGTATCTAATGGATTGCTTGGGGGTTATATTTCTATGTATTTCTAATGGCCTTATTACTCACTGATAGTAAACATAGAAGGATTATAAAGAGTTATCAATTATGAGTAATTAGCATGCACATTGTAACCATTTCATTGCTCAACTCCATTCCAGTGTTTTTATTTCTGTCAGAGTTGCTAGTTAGAGTAGATCTTTTTACTTAATATTTTTTGCCTGATTTTTGTTGTTTTACATTGAAAAAAATCAGAAGCTTTTATTAAAAAAAAAAAAGAAGAATCATTAATGTTGAAGTTCAAGTCGAAGTAAATCAGAACTGGATGGTGATTCCAAGTGTAAGCAAAAGTGCAACAAGTGATGCCTAATAGTTTATGACCTCAAATAGTGAGAGAGCTGTAGGTGGAAGACAGTTTAAATATAAATAATTACTAATATTTACAATGCAAATCAACAGTAGCATGATTGTCATATTTACAAGTTTACAGAGTTGGCTTTCATGAATCTAAATACCCATGTCTTACACAACTTAATTTCTCATCTCAAAGTGTCAGATGCTACTTTTTTGTTTTGTTTTTCTATTTTCATTTTTCTTTTCCTGGGGAAAAATATTCTCACACGTAATTTCATTAGAATGCCACGGAGCCTTTCTATCAATCTAACATTTTTTGAAGCTTAGTTCAACATTATTAACCTTTATTCAATTTGTATAAAGTTTATTTTGCATTTTCCCAATTCTTACTTGTTTTTCTTTTTTCCCTGCTTCTCTCTCTCTATCTCTTGGTAGAGATAAATAATAAATAAATAAATACATAAATAAATCAGTTTTGTTAATGGTGGATGCTGCATAGATTGTTTCACACTCTTCAGGCACAACTGCTCTTACCTTGCTCCTCTCTTGGAAGGTATGGTTTATAAATTTGGTTCTAAAAGCAAGTCAAAATGCTCCAGCCATGTGACAGCCTCACCCCACTGCCATTCCCACATCTGTCAGCAAATCCCTTGACTCCAAATGCTTCCCAAGAGAACTCTGCTTGGACTCCAAAGTGTTATTGTCAGAAATTTTTCAAGATTCTCTTAAAATTCAGCAGTGTATCAGAAGGGAATGGCACACAGTCCCTGTGTTCAGAAAGAATTTCATCATTCAACTAAAGAAAAGATTCTATTCCCTGTCTCTTCTTCCCCTCTTTTGTCTCCCCTCAGTAAACACGAGCAATGAAGATAAGTGAGGGCAAGTAGGAGAGGGGGAAGAAAGCTACAAAGGTCATGAACAAGGAATATTTATAGACTCCTCTTTTTTTCTCCTCTCCTATTCTATTATCCTAAGCTGACTGGAGGAAAAGAACAGACAAGGGACACAAGCAACCATAATGCAAGCATGTCAAAATGTCATATGTTACTCTAACAAAGACATCTGACCCTGGAATAGATGGTGCTTTGGGGGTTTTAGGGCAAGACAGATCAAAAATAACAAAGGAAATTGCTTAGAAGTTCTGTTTTTATTGGAAAACATCCTTGCTCTCCGAGACAGAACAGAATCCCAGGATGGGTCAGGCTGGAAGGGCCCACAGTGGCTCATCTGGTCCCACCTCCCTGCTCCAGCAGAGCCAGAGCACATGGCACAGGAGCGCGTCCAGATATTCCAGAATATCCCCAGTAAGGAGACTCCACACCCTCTCTGGTCTCTGTTCAGTGTTCGGTGACTGCATAGGGAAGAAGTTCTTCCTCATGTTCAGGTGGAACTCTCTGGGCACCAGTTTGTGCCCTTTGTCTCTTGTCCCATTTCTGGGCCCCCCTGAGCAGAGCTTTTACCTCCAGCTGGGATCTGTAGCCCAGCAGTGCATTGTCCTTCACTGCTCTCACAGTGTGCCTATTTCCCCTTTCACTTGTCAAGTGTTTAACATATTCTGCCCCAATTAAAACTGGTAGCTAATCAGCTAAAGGCTAATAAGAGCACAATAGAAATGGGGTACCAAATAATACTTATTTTGTTTGAACGTAATCCTATGGTCCAATAGTAATTTTCAACATACTTTCTCTCCAGAAGATAAGCTGAAGGAGACCTCTGGTTTCTGCCTCCATGTCTGTGTGTACACAGACTGCCCAGACAGACAGGAAAATTGAACAAAGTACCAGCTCAGCTCTAACACAAAGGACAAAGTCAAATAACCATATTTTAAAGATCTTTCATTGCATTAGGCAGTCTGAGATTTCATAAAAGGATCCAAAGACCACAGAATTCTGCTGCTTTTTCTCTGCAAGACCATCGTCCTTTTAAAAAGTTTTTCTTCTATCCATGTTTCACATTTTATGAATTATGTACATTATGACAATATCTGCAGGTCCTGCCTGTGATCAGCTCTTCATGCTCCTACACATTGAACTTCAGAGTTCTGAACTTCTAGGTCCCTAAGTGCTTTTAAAAAAATTCGTCTTGTCCCATTTAGATTAAAATCAATTATTGGATAATTCATAGCCATAAAATTCTAACAAACTAGAAGCTCAGTCATTTTACCAATTCCTAATCTTAGCTAAAATATTTTTTTTTAAAAAATTTCCATCATTTGTTCTGTGAAAAGAACAGAAAATCCCATAGTGGCTAGATAGACACACACAAGGGAAGACCTGTGGCAGAAATTTAATTAAGGATATAAAATCACACCAAACTCCTGTGCAGTGTCCATTAAGAGCAGAGGCAAACTTTGTTAGACTCTCAGTCCAGCAATGCTGATGAGATCACACCAAGCACTTAAAGGAACACAACCATTGCTCACAGAATAGACCAGACCACCAGGGATTTGAACATGTAATATGAGTGTGGTTAGATATTGCAGCTGAGGTTCAGGTATCCACGTAATGACTTCCATTTATTTGCACTAAGAACTATTCTTCTGTGGCTCAAAAAAACCCCATCTTTCTCATAATTATATCTAAAAGTGGAGGAAGCTTCACATAATTTTCAGCAATAAGACAAAACCCAAAATGTGTACTGTACATAAACAATACTAACAGTAACAAAGACGAGTTGGAAACTAGCACTAGTGTGTCATGGAATTCAAATTCAGGAAAACAATGTCTGGGAGAAAGTAGAAATCCTTTTAATAATTGCATCTCACTCTAACAAAGCCTGATAAGAACTCTCAAGAAAACATGTATTTTAAAATAATTGAGATCTCTAATGGCCTATGCTGACCAGGGGACAAATCCCCTACCATTTTTTAAATGGCATTTCTAAGCAATTTATTCTTATTACTTAATTTATGAACATTGCAGTGACAGCTAATCCCCCTGATTAAGGATCAAGAACAAGGATGAGAAGACATCAACTGCACATCACTTATGAAGACACACAATCACCTTTTGGGATGCAAATATACTCTCTATGTGTAAAGAAACATCAAGTTTTGCTTCAAATCAATATTCTTTTTAGTGTATTTCCCCACTTTTCACTTAAAACTTAAACAGAGGACTTCACAAAACTCCCCATGCAATCAGGAGGTGGTATCTAAAAGACTAATATTGGCAACTTTAAGCCCTAACAAGAAATTCAGGAAGTTTTCAATTCAACCTCTTCACAGAAGCTAGAAGTATACTGAATAAATTAGGAGAGAAAACACTGTCCATTTCCTTTTATCTATCAACTACACATTGGCACCACTCACAGATGGTTTTTTGGAGCCAGCTGCCCTAAACTGTAACAAAGTGCCAGCTCTTCTACACTGCTATAACTGTGCTTTAAAGTCAATTGCAAGCAAAGTCTCATATTTCTTAAGGGATAAAGGTACTTGTTTCAGCATTATGGAAAGTAATACCTAGTTTTTGGATCCCAGAGGATGTGGAGGATAAATCCTGATCTGCTCTGGTCTGTCAAAGTTGAAATATTCCAAACTATAATATGCCCAAAGAGCTTTAGTGTAAAAAGACATGCACAGAACTACCAGGATGCCTTCAGGATTAGACTTTGCAAGAGTTTAGGATTCCAACTTCCACAGCCTGAATTCAATGAAGTACCACTTTGGAGCAATAAATCCTTTCCTTGACAGACAATGATGGTGTATTCTTAAAATTCAAGAGGGGATGCTGGGCTGTGCTATAAACCCTTTCACAAGATTCTGAAGAATTTGGAAGCCTTTGCCTTGTGATATATGGGATAATAACTCCATAGGTTATCTAGGATATATCCCAAGCCTGGCAGCTAAGGGCTTCTAATGCAAATACATCTTTAGGATGACTTCCTGCAGCTTATAGTGCTGCAACAACTACTTTGTTCACTAATTTTTTTGGGTTTTTTTTATAAGAGTTTGCATCAGTTTTCTCGACCACTGTTCCTCAGTACAGCTATACCATTCTTTATGTATTTAAACCATGTAAATGCAGTGATAAAAAGGGAGAAAGCAAAATCACAATATATGGAAACACAGGAAAGTAAGCAATGTGTGTACAGGAGTCAGAGACCTGCTCTTGGCTGCAACAAAAACAGCTTTGAAGTTTCTAGAGGCACTGCTTCTACTGTGAGGTGTATTATCTTCATAAAGTCATTGCTACATCTGGTGCTGTTTTCCTTTTGTACAGCAGTGTCAGTGCATAAATACTGCCATAACATACCTTAGACAATGGCTGCAAACAACTCTTCAAAGAATGGACAACTGGAGGTATGAATAAAATAGTTGCAAATATTCACAGAGACCTTAATGATGCCAACTGCTCACTCACAATACCGAAAAATAAAAAAAAGGTGAAAGTTTTGATGAGCCTAATGAATGCCTTAAATAATTCTGACTTATCTATTCAATGCAGTGTAAAATAAAAACCAAAAAACCAAGCAAACAAAACTCCCACTGCATCAAAAGAAGGGAGAAGGCAACTCATACCAGAATGAAACAATGACACATTTTATCTGTATGCACAAAGGGACTCTCCAGCTGATTTACAGGAGCAAGATATGAGGTAGGCAAGCCTATGGAAATATCAGTTAATGTATCAGTAAAAACAACACTTAAAGTGTTTTAAATTACTGGGGAAGAGGAGTAGAACAGAATAAACACCATGTCAATGTAAACCCAGGGTGCACTCATGTTGTGGCTGTAGTTTTGGTCCCACCCTCAAAAAGGCAACATGGGAATTGAAAAGTCCCTGTGACAAGGTGGTTTTGTGCAAGAAATTGTTCAACTACCTGGTTCTCCTCAGCCTGAAAAAACATGACAATGTTATGATACAAAATCCTAAGCAGGACAGAGAAGCTGATTAGGCTCCAGTTCACCTTTATCTCTCCCATTAACAGAAATACGTAGATTTTATATGTCGATGTTTATATTTAGTCAAGAGACACTAAGCTGACAATGATGTTAAGTCATAATAAGAAAAAAGAAAATCTAGCAAAGATTATTTCAGATCTTTTGCTGCCAAGTGTTTGGATCTCAGTTGCTCTCAACAATTCAAAGAGCACTCATAGCTTGAATTGTTTTTATGTTTAATTGCACTAAGAAGAATGCAACTCATCCTATTTTGTGTTCCTTATTAATGTCTACAAAGCACTCAGTGTGGCATTATCCCTTGATATCTACTGGAATGCTGAAGACAGTTCTAAAATTTAATTTACCTCTTCATATGTTCCTCATTAAAAGCATAAGATACACACTGATTGCTTCCTAACATTTAAATAGCCACAGGTAGAGGTTTGGGGTTTTTTAACTATAACATTCTCAGACTAATCTAGAATTGTGTTAGAGTATCACAAGTGCTCCAGTTACCAAAATTAATGAGTTATTGCTCACCAACTGAGGTCATGTAAAACACACAGCACTGGGTGAACCCTGTGCTGTGAATGAAGGGGATTTAGTTTGAACTGCCATGAAAACCAGGTGTGTGGGAGCCCAAACCCAGCATTCAGCAAAGGAAAACAAGGGCTCACAAAAACCTCGTGATCTGAAGGAGCTGGACCCTTCTCACAAGACCTGTTAAAGTTCTACCTTATGGATCAAGCCTGGCTCCAGCAGATATCAGAAAAGACTTTTGAGATGATTGTATCAAACCATGTCTAAACCCCTTAATCCTTTCCCCCTATGTAATCTTGGTTGAAGGAAATGTTTAACCCATTGGGCAACGGTAGTAAAAACTTGTGTAATTCCCTAATTAACATAGCTTGTCCCCTTCATTAACATGTCCAGCCCCAGATGCCTTTAAAATAGTGTTCTTGTGTTCAATAAACGATTCCAGTTTCCCCATACTGGGATCGTGTTTAGCTTTTATTTTTCAGACCGCCACTCAGGTGCACACTCACTGGATAAAAAAACACCAGTTCTTAAAGCAGCTTCAGGTGTTATCCACTCCTTGGAGGTGTGTCTTGTGAAAGAATCCAAATATTGTATTTTCTGAAGAATTCAAAGGGGGATCAACGCAACTAGTTATCATTACATTTGAACTCGACCTATTTCAGGTAAAAGATGACACATGAACTGAAAGGAATGGAATTAGATTTACACTGTTTCCTGGAGTTTAACAAGATGATCATAATTGTGCCCTCTCCAGACCTGGAACACCACCCTAATCCCTCTACATAGTTAACCCAACTTCTGGGACTAGAGCCCGGCAGGAGGAGAATTTTTGGAAATAAGATTTCTATTTAGCATTTTTATTTACTGCTTCTGTGTACTACATGATGTTTGGTTTGAATTTCAGAACTCTTAGGCTTACCTGAAAGACACATTTCATGCTGGTTCTCTGCACCAGGACAGACTTCAAAAAAAGAAAATTTATTTCTGCCCATGGCTTCTCACTGCAAGTACAAGGTGTTTGTGTCTGCAGATACAAAATTTGGCAACCAAACTCAAATGCGTTAAAAATATTAAAAACTATTAATAACTTATGTCTCCATAAAACTAAAGGTCTCCTGTGGAACAATAAGAACTGCCCAACATGCCCCTCCCACCTGCCCTTTCAGGCAGTAGAATACATACTTGTATTTAGGACTTGCTGAATAAATGCAAAGAGAATATTACTATAATTTCAGTTTTTAAAATACCACAAGTACTAATACCTAAACAGATTGTCATATTTTGACATAGATCATATATTTTTGCAATAGAAAAATAAAAAATCTCAGGTTTATAGAAAGTAAAATAAATGGCTATTAAATTATCTGCAGTCACATTTCCAATCAAACCATAATCCTAACAAGAATAGGATGGGAAAAAACAAAACCAAACCAAACAACAAAAATCCAAACACCTATTCTGAGCAAAGTGGAAGCTGAAATAAACTTCAATGAACTTAAAATGAAAGACTAGTTTTAGGTGAATTAATAAAAGGAAAAATGCCTCTCAACAAAGAAATTGTACTTTCGTAAACTCCTACATATCAGGACACTTAAATTTTATTTGATCCCTAAATCTACGTACTTGCAGAAATGTTTTCTGCAGTTCAGTTATACTGCAAAGAAAGATTGTATTGCTGTTGAGTTCATTTTCTCAGTATATAATGCCAAACCAAGTTGCAGTCTATGACAGATTTATGTCTATATGCTTCAAAAAGTCAGGAAATAAGAGGCATTTCAATCTACACTGTATGGCAAGACCTCAAAAATAGTTTAAGAAACTCGATATGTTACAACACAGGGGAGGATTCAACTTTCAAGCCTTGTCTAAGCACCACATGCAGATTTCCTGCAACAATTTTAAGATACAATGCAAAATCCACTGTGTTTTCTTCTGAAAAGCAAATACCTGCTACATGAGGCCTAACGACAGCTCAGGGTAAATTAAAACAAAGCAGGTTTACTGTGCAGACACATGTGACAACATAAATGGACAGTTTGTTGCTGTGAAAAAGCTCCCATTTACAATGAATTACCACATCTTTCAGTGTTTCCCAGCCTAGGGTTACCACACAGGCATTGGAAATTACAAAGAAGTAAATTTTTAAAATCCAGCTTGTGTATTGCCATGTAATGTTTAGTGGGGTCCATCATCACAAACAGCACTGAACAACCTTACTGGTTGAGAAGAAAATGGTATTTTAAGGATTCTCTCGAGGAGCTTTTGTGTGGAGCAGAGTCTGAAGAAGCACCCCTGGTTTGTAGCTTCCATTGGCACCACCAAGAGCAAGAGATTTGCATCGTTACAAGTGTTCAAGGTCAGCCTGGACAGGTCTCTGGGCAGCCTGGTCTAGTGGAAGATACCCCTGACCCTGGTAATAGGTTTGGATGATCTTCGAAGGTCCCTTCCAACCCAAGCCATTCTATGATTTAAAAAAGGCAATCCAATCTTTACATTCAGATTGTGCTCAGTAAAATACCTGAGAAAAAATTTAGATTTAAGAGGGTCCTTCTGACATCAGTTTTAAATCACATAAAATATGTTTTTAAATTTTATTTTTATTTATTCTACCAAAAGGTTCTGCAATTCATTTTAGAGACTATGATTTTGATTATGTAGGAAAAATGTGGGAACCACTGTGTCCCTGAAATAAGTACATGCACATCATCAGCATCTATGAGGATGCTGGCAAAATCATAGAATGGTTTAGGTTAAAAGGGACTGAAAAGATCATCTAGTTCTGTTTTATACAGGCCTGAACTGCAAGGTGATATATAATGCAGATATGGGACATGTTCAGTGGAAATAAACTCCTGAAGGTCTGGCTACCAAAGGTCTGTGTGAGGCTGTAAAAAAGTGATTTCTATGTTCAATGGAAGGCATAGGGGGCTAATTCAGAGCTTAAAAATTAATATTGAAATTAATTAATTAATTAGTATTGGAAATGCTTTCTCAGTTACAAAGTCACGAAAAATGAAAATTATTGTGCAATGCTGGAGAAAAAATGATAAACTCAAAAACTTTAAAATCACACAGACTAAGACTGAAGAAGTTGCCAAGAGTGGTTTAGGCAAAACTATTAAAATGCAGAGAGTGGTAGCTCTTGAAACTGCAGACTGTGTAACTACACAAACCACCACAGAATTATGGAATATCCTGAGCTGGAAGGGACCCACAAGGATCATCCAGTCCAACTCCTGGCCCTGCACAGACACCCCAACAATCCCACTCCATCCCTGAGAGCGTTGTCCAAACCCTCCTGGAGCTCTGGCAGCCTTGGGGCTGTGCCCACTGCCCTGGGGAGCCTGGGCAGTGCCCAACCAGCCTCTGGGGGAAGAACCTTTTGCTGAGATCCAACCTGAGCCTGCCCTGACACAGCTCCAGCCATTCCCTGGGTCTGTCCCTGTCACGCAGAGCAGAGGTCGGAGCTGCCCCTCCTAAGGAAGCTGCAGACCCTGAAGAGCTCTGCCCTCAGTCTCCATCACTGTCTGCAATCAGCAATCATATGATCAAAGCCAAGACCAAAACGAAGCACCAATTTGGCAGGGAAATCACCTCAACATAAAGGTTAAAGAGAGACAGAACGACACTACAGAGACTTGTTTCACTGCATGGGCAGCAGTGTCATGCAAAGAAATGAAAGATCATTTTTCTTCTTCTCCAGGGTTCTCTCAGACATTAGACTTCAAAAGGAATAAATGCAACTATATATTTCTGAATATTTACATTTAAAAAGAAAACAACCTTGAAGCCCTAAGCCCTACAGAGTAGTTAATCTGTAGTATTGTGTGTATAGCAGTACCTAGAGTATCCTGTGAGTAGTCACTTCCCCCTCCATTCTTCAAAGAAAAAGGTTGTAAATGGTTCATTGCGAGCACTGCCAAAGGCCAAACAGCTCCATTTTGTACAGTAGGGGTACAGTTAGACTGAAGTTATATCTGACTTAAGTAAACGTGCAAATTATTCAAAAAAATCTACATAACAGCCAAGTATCATTCTTCAAGATGATGTGCTTCACCTATGCATCTCCAATTCTGAACTGCATCTTTTGAGTCCATTACCAGTATGCTCTATTTCCATACACTGTCATCAAAATACCAAAAAAGGATATAGATACATATATAAATATATATATAAAAAACAATCTTAGTCTAAAATTGTATTTCTTATCACATTCATGCAGTTCACTTGTTTCTTAGTGCCTTGCTTTTTTTCTCATTTCTCCTGTGGTGTTGGTTTTTTTTTTTCTTCCTCCTCCTTTTAACATTTTGAAATAAATGAAAAGAAAATAACAATCCCAAAAAGCTCACACCAGTTGGCAGGGAAATTAAAAATCACAGATTCAAAAGTACTTTCCTAGTTCATGAAAACATCTCTAATGAGACAGATGAAAATATGAATTGCTCCTAATGAGCTCAAAATTGCACATATTTCCCTTAGTTTAATTTTGTAAGCCTTCATAGATATTTTGTGTTATGCTTTATTATAAAACAAGAAGTGGCCACAAGGCTGTGATAACCAATTTGTGAGATTAAAGTACTCAACTTGAATGGTTTCATTAACTTCTAAGTCATGAGTCAGAGTTAGCATAAAATACAATTCCTTTGCTATTCACAGAGGGTCTTACTCTCCAGTGACTTCCAACATTTTGGAGTCATTTGCACCTGAGAAGAATAACACTGTTATTCTTGACTTTGTGCTGTACTCACTTGCACAGCCATGAAAGGATAATTTACAGCAGAACTGTGACAAATAAAGCCCTAACAACGTTTGAACCTGTGCCAAAGCAGCACCAAAGCAGTTCCTGTGCTGGACAGCACTCGTGGCCATCACTGCGCTGCCCACTAATACAAGGATATAGAATTTTATATAAATCTCCACAAAATTATGGGATACATCAGAAATCTGTGCCATTACGCTGCAGACAGAAAGTGCAAAGAAGAGATTTGCTGAAGTTCCAGCCCATACTCAACTGTGACTGACTCATGTAAGGGAGGTGGCAGAGGGGAGGGCAGGGGGATAACAAAAAGAAAAGGAGGGAGGTAGAAAAGCGAAGACCATGGCCCCCCATGTGTGCTCATGGCACCCTGTAACATTCTCAGACCTAGAGCTGAACCAGCTCTGAGGCTGCAGTATAAATGTTAGAACAAGCCTGTGAACTTGACATGAGCTTTTGCATCAGAAGTGGACAAAATATGACCCATCACCTGCCCCAAACTACAGAATAGTTCTGGTGTGCTCAAGAAAACGGAGTACACAAGCCATGTGTTGACTGTAGAGAGATGCAAACACGACTAGAAGTGCCCAGAACAAGAACACAGAGCCCCAGTAAGTCGGAAAATCACTCCAGCACCAGCAAGTCAGAAAATCACTCCAGAGCTCAAACACACCAATGACGAACAAGACATTCCCTACCTGTTCAACAGCCAAGGGACACTTAGGGCAGCAAGAATAGTAAAATGATGTGGAGGGTGAGGCAGAGGGAGAAGGGAGAAGGCATCCACAACCCAACACTGCAACATGCCTACTCATCACAGGGATGGAACAATCCCAGGACCTGGGACCATCTGTTCAATCTCTCAGGATCTGGGACCACTTCTGTGACCTTCTGAGTACCAAGGGTCCCTGGGTCAGGAGTACACATAGCACAGCAGGATCCACCACACCAACCCACCCAATATCTCTCTTGGATGGGAGCACCTTTCTCAGAGAACAGGGAAGCAGCATAGGGAACCCCTGTGTTAACCTGCCCACCTTCCAGGTGGACTGTGCTATCTCTCTTATGGGAAAGGGAAGGAATTTCGTTAGTGAAATGGCACATATCTGCAAGGAAAGTGTTTTGGTTTCCAAATCCATTCAGTCTTCACACTGTCATTTGGTGTTAAACCACAGCTCTGAAGCATCACTGCTTTGCCACATACCTAAACCTTAATACTTTGGTATAGTGAAGAACTTCATTTTCTCACTGAAACAGTTCTACTTACACAGTTTTTTCTCACTTAAACACTTTTTGCTTAAACAGTTTGAGGTGCTGACTCTATTGCACCAAAAAAGAGTGTCATAGTGTGGTGCTCACAGAAGAATAGTGCCTATGTAGCAGAGTAGCAGCAGCACAGTGCAGCACGGAATCATATTCAGCACGGCAAAAGAAAGAAGAAAATATCACTACTAAATAACAGAATGTAAGGTTTATGACTTAAGTAGAAGGAGAAGCAAAGTACCACGGAGGCAACTATCAGCAGGTCAAGAATCAGCCTAACCTTGGCATCCAGTTCAGATGAACTCAACTAAATCATCTCTACACGATCTCACTCGCGGTGTTCAGCTCACAAATTGAGAAGACTGTTCTCTGTCCTTTCACTTTTGGCCACAGATTTGTTCTTTGCATTAATAATTTTCTTATTAAAATACCATCACCTTACTTAGTTTTGCTTAGCATTAACAAAGGGAGCATGCTGTCGACATTAAACATATGCAAATGCATTTATAAATAATTTAGTGGTAATCCAATTGGTTTTGGTTGCAGGAATGGAGTCACTAAGGTGGTCCTTTTCTACTCCCAGTTTTTATGTTCGTGTTTCTAGGAGTGTATCCCTAACATGCTGTTTTAAAGTCTGTTCATGCCCTTCTGAACACCAAGAAAATAAACACACAGAGAAAATCTCAGTTGAAAACTGTGGTCTTGGCAAGTGTTTGTAGAACTCCACAGATTTCCATGGAATCTTGACTGAACATCAAACAGGTACTGTATTTTATCTCCAAGAACTTAAACTCATATCCTGCGTGTTCAGTGAGAAAAACCTTCCTACTCTGTTTCTGAAAACTTGAAGGTACTTTGAAATCTGCTTCTTTTTTAAAACATATGCTTTAAAAACTCAAATTTTAGATGTCTAATAAACAGATCAAATAGAAACAACAACAACAAAAAAGAAGAAATAAATCCTTTCACATCAATTTCATTATTTTGTACCTCCTTCAGCTTATATGGATTCCAAACTTTCACAACTTCATTAAAATGACTTTTAAAGAAATCTGCTTACAGTGAAAGAAGCAGCCTAGGACAATATGCATATGGTTTCTTTTTTAAGACCAGTTACATTTCTTAATTAGTTTCAGAAGATGCCTGACTATTGAATCCTATAGAATGTGCACGTGACCTTTAAAAATCCTTGTAAATGAGAACTGCTGGCAGAACAATTAGCATTTAAAAGCTAGAATGACCTTAAATCTGTGCATCACTGTGATTAGTTTGGACTTTAATATCAAGTACAGAACCAAAAGATATCTTAGTTGCCAAGATAAAGAGCTCCCAGCACCGAGAGAAGGACACTGGGTAACAGGGTGAAGTATGTGCAACCAAACATAAAGGACAAACTTGGATGATCAGGTTTGATTTGTGTTGACTTAGCAACCAAGCAGAAGGGCCTTCCTGGGCAGCCAGCATGGAAAAGTAAGGGAACAAATCTTCTGTTCCTGATATATCTGTTCCTGATATAACACCGGAGAACCAGCCTAAATTATTTATCCCTATAATGAATTTCAAGTTGCAGAAGGGGATAAACTCGGCATAAATTTTGTTGCCAAAAATCACCAGGTAACATAAAGTGCCTGACTGTGTACTGTAAATGTGACATCAGCTAAACCAAATAGATGGAATACTTCACTTTATATATATCAGATATAAATAAATGTGTTATGATTATATGTATATGAGGTGTCATTTAATTTTAAGTATAATTTGCATATATTGCTTGCAATTACACTAATTCATGTACTATTGCCCCATTCTGAAAATGAGATGACTTTTTATATCCCTAGAAATGACAGCTCTGGCTTGGGGTTGGGAGTAATGGTGTGTTACAGCTGCTGATCTTACCAAAACCAACGATTCTTAAGTCAAAAGCTGAACATATATATTGGCTGAGTTTGCAATTAAAGCAGAATGATGGATACAGGTGTCCCTTATTTTCAGGTGATTTTTTTTTAAACTTAAATAATATGGTTCATTTTTTGTTCCAGCTCTCATTCTCATATTCCAAACTACACAAAAATAAACACTCGTAAAATATCTATTGCTATATAGAAATGCCGTAATTTTCCTACACTGTAATAAATACAATTGAATTAAATCCTAAAAACTGCACTGAATGGATGGTATTCTAAGTATCATCAATTATGAATAATTTGTTTCCATTTCCTTAAAGACAATACTACTTAACTAAGTACTCAATACATTAGTAACTATTGATATTAGAAATACTGCAGTAGTAGTATCTGGAAAACGTACTGATGGCCAAAAATCTCACAGTACACTGGTCATCACACAAAGAAGAATATCACAGTGTCATAGAACAGCATGGTTTGGGTTGGAAGGGACCTTAAAGCCCATCCAGTCCCCCCCACCACCACGGACAGGGACACTTTCCACTAGCCCAGGTGGCTCCAAGCCCCATCCAATGTGGCCTTGGACATTTCCAGGGATCCAGGGGCAGCCACAGCTTCTCTGGGCAACCTGTGCCAGGGCCTCCCCACCCTCACAGGGAACAATTCCTTCCCAATATCCCATCTAATCCTGCCCTCTGGCAGTGAGAAGCCATTCCCCCTGTCCTGTCCCTCCAGGCCCTTGTCAAGAGTCTCTCTCCATCTTTCTTGTAGTTCCTTCTGGTCCTGGAAGGCCACAATCAGGTTACCCCAAAGCTTCTCCTCTCCAGGCTGAACAATCCCAACTCTCCCAGCCTTTCCTCCCAGCAGAGCTGCTCCATCCCTCTGATCCTCTTGGTGCCTCCTCTGGACTCTCTCCAGCAGCTCCATGTCCTGCTGTGCTGTTCCCCAGGGCTGGAGCAGCTCTGCAGGGGGGTCTCACCTGAGGGGCAGAGGGGCAGAATTCCCCCCTGCCCTGCTGCCCACACTGGGGGATCAGTCCAGCCTCTCCCCCCCCCAGCACTCTCAAGATACTGCAGTGAGTTGTTTGAGCTCGGTGAGGTTTGCTCAGCTGTCCTGCCCTGCCAGCATCTCGGTGTTTTACCCATATGCCCCATAACAGTTCAGTTCAACTCATGGCAAGGGCATCATCTCTCAATTTTGCACTTTCTGTGTGGCTTAAGTTTATGATGTGCAGATTGCTGTAGAGGAGACTGTTTAAATCAGGTGCTAAGTCACATTAAATAATTTGTGCACTCATGCCAGGTGTTCCACGTAGATATTTCAGATAGCAATTTTCTTAATATAGCTTACGCAGACACTTAAAATTTTAAGAACAGCAGATACATAAGTAAAGGTTTATCACTCAGGAAATGACAGTTCCATGGAAACACAGATTACCAAAGGATGTTTGTGATTGTACATAGATTCAGAACGTTAAGGTATTTATTAATTAACAGATCATCAAGGCTAAAGCTACACATGAGTTTTATGGATATTAGGAAAAATATTCTTCACCAAAAATGTGGTTTTCACCAAAAATTGGCACAGGCTGCCCAGGGTAGTGGTGGAGTCATCATCTCTGAAGAAATTTAAAAGTTGTATAGATGTGGCACTTGGGGATATATTTTAGTGATGGGTTTGGCAGTGCTGGGGGAATGGCTGGACTCCACCTTAAAGGTCTGTTGCAATCTGAATGATTCCATGATTCTAAACTCATAACTAAGTTTTGCAACTCTGCAATGATAGAAAGAGTGCCCTGTAAAAATCTCCATGTAGGTAATCACATCCTACCTGCCTCAATCTCTCCTGTCATTTGGATTCAGTAAGATATTTAGAATGTCCTACTAAGATTGCACTATAGGTTTGGCAATTAACTTCCTATGTCAGAACACAGAGCACTGATACCTACATAAAAAAGACAAGTTCAACTCACTGAAGTCAAACAGTACCATGGCAATGTCGTGTTTAATTCATGTGTAGCATAGTTTTTTTATAAAATTATGATCGTTATTTTCTGCCTCAATTTTGTCTTACATATTATTATAACAGCATTTAAAAATGAAGCAGAAATGCTCCTGCTCTGTTTATCAGCCAAAGAGACTTGCAATGAAGGTGAAAGGGAGGGGGAAAACTAACAGCTCGTCATACTGTGAACATAATCAAGACTTCTAAACAGAATGGGAAGTTTAATAGCCAGACGGTTCCCAAAAACAGGAGGTGTTAAAATAGTTCTGAAAGATCCCTGGAAGCCAAACAGACTGAAGCTGGTAGTGTGGTCTGCAAGAGTTCCACAAGCAGAAGGGAAGGAAAATACAACAAATGAGAGATGCAGAGACAGAGGGTAACAAAGGCACTGGTGGAATCAGGAGCACTGAAACAGCCCCAGCACGGGCTCTGTGGCTGCAGCACTGGCAGTGTCTGCCCAGAGAGCCTCCATCCAAAAATAATAGATCTGAAATTAGAAATTAAGGTCTGGACAAGTAACATATATGGGAAGAGAAGCAGGAAAACATGCTTCAAAGAGACAGAAGGTAGTGAGCTGTACAACTGAGCCTATTCTAATAATTACGTGCATATGCACATTATATTTATACATCAGAGAACACTGCAGCTATAAAGGACACTGACAGTTACACTTGTCCTGAAACCAGGAAAGCAAACAGGATGCAGCTGCCCATAAGGCAGCTGCTCTCACTGCTAGGAGTTCTGAAACTTCTTGCTTGCAAGCTGGCAAGACCAAAGGATGGCTGGTCCTTAAATTCCTCCAGGAATGGTGACTCCAGCACTGCCCTGGGCAGCCTGTGCCAATGCCTGACCACCCTTTTGGTGAAGAAATTTTTTCCTAATATCCATAAAACTCATGTGTAGCTTCACCCCTGATGATCTGCAAGTTAATAAATACCTTAATGTTCTGAATCTGTGTACAATCACACACATCCTTTGGTAATCTGTATTTCCACAGAACTGTCATTTCCAGACTGATAAACCATTATGTGTCTATTGTTCTTAAAATTTTAATTATTTTTGTAAGCTATATTAAGAAAATTGCTATCTGAAAGGGTTGACTAATATCATTCTTCCTTTAGTTAGGACAGGAGTGTTTTTTCTTTTACTGCATTCCAGAGGTACTCTCACCTTCATAATAGTTATCCACCTAACACTGTTATGGGAGGGCACAAATCCCAACTGGTTGCGTGTTGGAACTGGATGTCAGTGCTGCTGATCTCATTTTTAAGCTATGAAATTGCAGGGGAAATGACGACTGAGTAGTGGTATTTGATTACATATTTATTTATATTGATCTTGCCAAACTGCATTCAGAATAAAGAATATCTGAGGAAACTACACACTCGTGATTTGCAAGAGACAGAACAATACAATTAAGCTTTGGACTACTCCTTTTACCAAGTACAGTTCTATTCTGTTAACTACTTTGAACAAGAATGCCCAAAATTAAGGTCTTATTCCGAGATGCAAATGTTCTGATTTGAGTGGAAAGGAAAATTCTGATTTTTAATGTTGCATTCACTTAGCTTTCAAAATCTGATCCCTGTTATGCTCTGTGTGTGCTAACATGAACACTGTGGTAATCAATTCCATTAGCACACCCAACTGATGGAAGAAATTTCATTACTATTTAATATTCAAAAGGTGCTGGGATGAAATTTTCCTTACAAAGGCCTTCTAGCAAGACCTACTTTTATTAGCAGTTAATATACTGTAAAGGTGCCATTAAGATTTCCTCTTCAAAATTTTAATCCAAATTCTTCTCTAGTTATATGTGAATAGCACCATTAGCAATAATTACATTATTTCAAGTTTCCAGTAGAATAACTGAACCAAATTATATATTGGAAAATAATGGTGGAAAATGAGAGGATGCACTCAATCAGGGTGCAGATTCATTTCTGACTGATTTTTTTTTTTTTGTTATTTAGTAACACCATTTGCATGGTCACTCCACTAGCCTACAATTTCTACAAGTCTGGATCTTGAAAACCTCTCACTGGTTTTTTATGCATGTACAGAATTTAGCATGACTTTGAATAACACTGCACGTGTTTTAGCACAGCTCTTCACTCCTGGAGCCACTGAAACCATAAACCCTGGGATCAAGTGTAGCAAGTATTGAACTCATGTTCATAGAAGCACAGAATCACAGAATGGTTTGGGTCGGAAGGGACCTTAAAGCTCATCCCATTCCACCCCCTGCCATGGGCAGGGACACCTTCCACCAGCCCAGGTTGCTCCAACCTGACCTTGGACACTTCCAGGGATCCAGGGGCAGCCACAGCTTCTCTGGGCAACCTGTGCCAGGGCCTCCCCACCCTCCCAGGGAAGAATTTCTTCCCAATATCCCATCTAACCCTACTCTGACTGTTTTTAAGTTTTTCCATTGTAATTCTTCCAACATCCTTAAATCCTCAACATAATCTTGAACCTTCTTCCCATTCCTGCAAGTCTAAGTCCAGAACGTGTTAGTGCCTGATTTGTCAAAGGAATAAATATTTGCCTTTCCAGTATGTTCCAGGCTTACATGATATGGCGGAACCCAAAATTTAGAATGAATGCATGGACATTTTTGAAAAAGAGTAATTCTTAGGTCTTGGAAAGCCATTAAATTGTTGGCCTAGAAACAACTCTAATCAAAAGAACCTGCCTGGAAAGACAGAGCTCTCAGCACACTGTGCAGGTACATAAGGATTTAATAAAAAGCTATGTCATAAAGTCTTTATATTTCTTATCCTCTTGTTCTCTCCACTCTCTGATCTATGTTACTTTCTGAGAATCCAGATCATTTCATATGTAAAATGTAAGGTACTTTAAAGATCAGAAATTTCACCAGAGAACTGGCACGTGGTATATCTAATTCACGTTTAGAGGCTTAGTTTTATAAAGTTTTGTCACCTTTGTACTCCACTTCCTCATATCCAAAACAAGAACAAAATAAATGTGTACAAATTTACTTACTATTCCATACTGAATGGGAGAGAGTTTTAATTAAAAGACTCCAATCTCTGGATTTACTTGCATGTCTCTACATTCACTCTATACAGAAAACTTTAATGTCTTAAAAAGGATCTGTGATATGACTTTTTCCATTGGCACAGTGAACTTAATTCATCCTTTTTAGATGCTTTAAGTAACTGTTAAATTTTCTTTCTAATAAGATATCATAAACTCATAGAACACAAAATTAATGACATTCCATGATTTTAAAACAGTTACGGTTTATTTTAAAGCAGACCAGTCAAAAAGGGAGAAGCAGTATGGAATTGCATCATTTTTTGAGAAAAAAGATGCCTTTTCCTCAAAAAAATTAAAGTTAAGAATGCTCTTGAACAGAATTGATTCCTCCTTCATTGTAACAATAAAATTTCAGAACTATGCCTTAGCCAGCCAACTACAAATAGTTGTCTTTGTCTATTAAGTGACACGAACCCTTCACCTACAGTGCTAAAGATCTACTAACTTGTCTCAAAACACCTCCTAACAAAAACACCTATCTATCAAAAACACCTCCTAACAAAAGCCAAACTGATCTACTTCATAGATCTATCACTGCAGAACAGGCACAAGGAGGGTTTTATTTTTTTTCCTGTAGAAGTGTCATATTAGTTTAAGTTGGAAAATGAGCTCCTTGAATTTCATTCACTGTGTAGGCTCTTTGGATAAAAAGAGATTCCACAGAAGAGGGGACTGAGGGAATGAATGCAACTGAGGATCTGATTTCTGCAAAACCATATTTAGATCTTCAAGGCTCCAGTTTCGAGATTCTTAAGGCCAGACATTGAAAATAAGACACAAATTTCGTGGCATTAATCTATCTGTTCGGAATTCACAGAAAATTCAAGGGTCGCAGTTCAGCTCAAAAACATACCCCAGCTACAGTAATTTTAAACAGTTGGTCTGTTCCTTCAAACTTAATTCTTCCCTGGGAGGGTGGGGAGGCTCTGGCACAGGTTGTCCAGAGAAACTGTGGCTGCCCCTGGATCCCTGGAAGTGTCCAAGGCCAGGTTGGATGGGGCTTGGAGCAACCTGGGCTGGTGGGAGGTGTCCCTGCCCATGGCAGAGGGTGGGACTGGATGAGCTTTAAGGTCCCTTCCAACCCAAACCATTCTGGAATTCTATGATTTAATTATGATTTCCGACTGTAGAGCAATGAATGTGGCCTGAGGCAAACAATCAGATTTAGGCTTTTCAAACCAAGGTGAATGAAACCTGGGAATGTTCTGTAGAGAACAGAGAGGCAGCAGCACCTCCTGCTGAGACACCTCATCCTCTCAGCTCTTCACCAAAAAATGAGGAGTGAAAGGGTTCCTCTTTCTTTACCCTATTTTCTTTAGAGCTTTGAAATGTCAAAAAAGAACATCTTAAAACTTCACCTGAGAATTCATATATTACCAATGTAAACTTAGAGATAATTTAGACTACTGAATTTGATTCAAGCTATCTGTTTGATTCTTTTTAAAGACAAATGCATTAAGTATTATCCATAGAAAGTGTGGGTTTTTTGCTTTCCTTTTGGACTCATTGACCTACAAGCCCTGATCCTTCCTTTCTTAACTTCATCCCACAAGAAAAGTATCTGTTCCTGTCCCAATTCTCTCCTTTGTAGAGAATTGGCACCAACATCAAGTCTAGGCCTAAAATATTAAAATAATGACACTTTATTAGGACAAAGAAAAGACAGGATAAGAGGTACACTGTATAATTTTGGAGGCTTCAGAAAAAAATACAGAAAAGTATAGCTGTGACTATAAGGTAAACTACGTGATAACATGTGGTAATAAATTTTTATTTTCTCAGTTTCTTAGTTCTTTTTGAGAAGTCTTAACAGTTACTTCATTAAGAATTCCTCTCACTATATACTTTTACTACCCAAAGTCACATTGAAGTGAAAGATCCATGCACCATTGAGTTTAATGGGGCTTTGTGTAATAAGAATAATATGCACTCATAGTATATTGCAATCAACTACATTGTAAGGCAGGAAAACTTGGCTTAAATATACAGTGTTTATGTGGTGAATGGTCTGACAGCCAAAGGCCAGAATGTAAACCTGTAATAACTTATTGAATTTAGGAAAGCAGATTCATTTCCACACTCTTTCTCTAACCCTGACACTTTTTAATTAAACATCCCTTCTTCCTCACAGCAAGGTCCCATTCCTGGCTGGACAATCCAAAGGCAGGAATGCAGCAAAGCAAAGCAGACACTGAGCTGTGCCTGCCTGGTTGACAGCTCAGCCACAGCTGCACGTTCCCTATCTCTTAAAAAAGGGGAAGAAGCAAAATTCAGTTTTTCTGGCTGAAGTTTCAGACAGTGTTTTACAAATGAGTAATGACATAACACCCAGCACTTCCACTCATAAGTAAAACATCATTCCTTCTTTCTCCATTAAGAGCAAACATGTGAGCTAAACTCTTCCCCCACAACATTAGGTATATGTTCATGTGCATCGTTGGACTCTGCATAATGTACACATTTCTCTAAGAAAAAAACATTAAAAATTTAACAGCACTGTATGTGTGCTGTGTTTATGAACCTGCCAGTTATTTGGACTTTGCTACATTTTCTCAGATGACTAATTACCACTAGAGTACCTCCCAGGGAGTTGAGCTAGCTGTTGTAAATTAAACTGTAAGGCCTTATTATATTAATTGAAGCAGAAATTAAGAGGGGGGCAAAAAAAGACCTTAAAGTTCTTCTGGTTGAAAGAAACTATGTGGCTTTAGAAATTCCTAGAATTTATTATAATTTTCTTAAGTGATTCTCACTTCCTTTTTTTTTTTTTTGTTCTTACCTATCTCCCACAGCAATTTTCTCTATTCTGACATCTAATCTGTGCTGATAAAAATTTTCATAGACTCAGAAGAATTAAATGCTTTGGTTGGTACACATATACAGCTAATGGGGACACAATCCTATTGTAACAACCAGTAAGCTATCAGAAGCTTCCAGATGGCTCAGGTTTTCCAAAAAAAAACCTCTTTGCAAGTACTATTTCTCCAAGCCTTGCCACATAAAAAGATCTTGGATAGACAGCCAGGTGCTTCAGAGCCTTCCAAAAAAAAGGTTTGACTACCTGAAAAATAATGTCTCAGGGACAGTCAGACACCAAATCTGGGCTGCTCAGAATCACAAATTCCTGTAAGACTGAAATCTAAAACCAGAAGTTTCCTTCCACAGTTAATGAGATTCCTTCAGAAATCTACTATTAATTTTTTAGCACTCATCCCAGGATTAGGGGTGATTTAGCTTCTTCTTTCTTTGAATCATCTGTGAAGACTTGCATCGGGACTTTTAGAACTTCCCATTTATAGAATAATGGAATGGTTTGGATTGGAAGGGACCTGAAGCTCATCCAGTCCCACTCCCTGCCATGGGCAGGGACACCTTCCACCAGCCCAGGTTGCTCCAAGCCCTGTCCAACCTGGCCTTGGACACTTCCAGGGATCCAGGGGCAGCCACAGCTTCTCTGGGCAACCTGTGCCAGGGCCTCCCCACCCTCCCAGGGAAGAATTCTTTCCCAATATCCCATCTAACCCTACTTTCTGTCAGCTTGAAACCATTCCCCTTGTCCTGTCAGTCCAGTTCCTGATGTATCAGCCTGTGTTTGTTGCTGAAATGCTCCATGTGATTTGGTGGGAGTGGGGAATAACACATGCCCAGGATACAGGCTGTGTTTGCTCTATCTCTCTAGACTCCACTCTAGTCCATCTAAACAAAGAAACTCTCCTCTGCCAGAGGAAGAAGTTTCAAATGTCTTCTTTGGAGGAAGTAAGTCTGATAAATTTTTCATAAACAGCATGAACACAGCAACTTTTACAGCAACTGGTGTGATTCAGCATCGTTTCCTCAAATCAAGAAATAGCACATTTCCACAGTGAAATGGGAAACACTGACCTGGCAGACTCTCCCATAACCAGCAATATCAAATGCATCTGAGTAACTCCCCTCATTTTAACACCTTTCAGAAGATTTATATCCAGGAGTAAATTTTTACTCTGTGATTGTTTTTCACTTTTCTTTCTTTCTTTTTTTTAATTTATTTTCTACCTACCACAATTTATGAGCTTATTACTTGCATAAATCTCCCAAATTCACACATTTTGAGATCCACAACACCTTATGAAGTCAATGAAAGTCACAGGCCATCAGAAACTCTTACAAATTGTGGGTGAACTAAAGCCTGAGGATCCAGTCCTCAAGACAAAAAATCAGATATGTTTTTTTACAAGGTGGATCTTCATTTAGCATCATTTTTCTTCCTTCTCTCATGAATTACCTAAATTTCTCCAAAGCCCATCACAATGTTCCTCATAAGCAGACAGGCCCAGCTACCAACATACTATCTATATTCCTCATCAGGAGTCCTATAAAGTGATAAAGACTCTCTCAAGAAAGATGTCTGGGTTTTCTCAGGTATGGAGAAGGGAAAATTGGTTGGATTTTACCTGATTTAATTTCCACTTACGTGTTTTTCATTTTGTTTATCAAGATCCAACATGCCTTTTGAGGCAAGTTAGTCATTATTACAGAACTGAATTACTAAGATTCTTCATCTCACCTTCAAACTGATTGGTGTGGGCTCTGCACTGGATGACATGAGGAAACAACTCAGGCACTGCACAGACCATTCAACATTCTCTCACAACCCTTGTGACATGGATACCACATCACTTCTTCATTTTAAATAAGGCAATTCCTCATTGCATCTTATTTATTTGAGTGCTTAATCACAGACCCCTTTTTACATCTTACAGAAGTGCACACAGAAAACAAGCAGCTGTATTACCCACTTCAGTCTGGTAGAATTAACTGGATTACAGCCAGCAAACCTGCAATCTTTAGTTCTGAAATAACTGAAAACTGTCAGGGAGAGGATCAGCACTGAGCACATAAATCTCTAAACACAGCTTCAAACTTACATAATAACCTGTACTGCAAAGCTGGAAGAGTAGAGTGAAGTTTGGGTACTGTCAGGATAGAATTAAAGCAAACCAAACCCCAAACGCACCCAGCACACAAACATCCTCTACTGGCTTTAAGGGATTTTCACAAAGATAGCTGAGAGCAAGAGGTGCAAGTTCTGAAAACGCAGAATACAATTTCACGTGCGTGTATTAATTAGTAGAAGGTTACAGTGGGACATTTAAGTAGAAAACCACATTAATAACATGACTGGAGGGGAAATCATTTAGCTGTAGGTTGCAATGGTGATGAATAGAGGTTGCCATGAACTTGAAAATATTATCTGGAATTACAGTGGTGTATTGAAGGTCAATTGCTCCTTTAGTAAAAAGCTAATTATATTTACATCATAAACAAGTGGAGTTATAAAGCAATAAAAAAAAAAGTTTTAGAATTGAATAAATTGATGGAACAGTTGTCAATTCTATAGGGTTATTTGATTTAGAAACCCAACCCACTTGAAGGAAAACTGCTTGCAGAACCCCTTCCCCCTTTGCTGCATTAAGAGTGTTTCCCTAGAAAATCCAATCAAAAGCTACAAGTTGAGGTTACCAAATACTGCTCAAGATGAGAAAAAGCTACTTTCCATCACTACCAACTTTGCAAACACACTGTTTCACCTGGGTCACTGGCAAATATTTGCTCTGCAACCTACACTGCAGTCAATTAGACAGGACAGGCAGAGCTTCGAGAGGTACCACACAACTGTTTCCAGCAAGGAAGTTTGCACAAAGTTTGTGTATTTAAACAGCCATTCCCAAAGCTCCCCACAGTTACAGATCCCACAGTTGCATTTTTTTGGAAAGACGCAATGAATTTGTTTTGGGAGATGAGATAGTGACAAACCTGAAACTGAGCTTTACAACAAACAAACGAAAAAGAAACAAGATATAACCCCCAATCCCCACCGAAACAGAAAACCACAACCACATTGTATAGTAAATATTTCCCGAGACCCAAACACTCAGAAGTAACACTTTTTCCTGCCTCATGCAGGAAATGAGATCATACAGTTACCACCACGAGGGTTTAATACATGCTGACAATATTGCATTGCCTGCTGTCAGAACCAGAAGTCCACACCACACCCTTCCCAAAAGAGGAAAGGCTGAGCCAACAGATAAAGCTGCAGCCCTGCAGCCAGAAATCCTTTTTTTTTTTATTAGTTTCCATTTTTTCCTTGGTCTTTTTCATCAGCTGTGTCTTAATATATAATTTTATAGTGAATAGTGTGTTGACCACAGTGACAAATAAAAAAGAAAAAACATATTCAGGATGAACAAAACTAGTGTGAATGAACTGGCTTCTTTGAACTTCACTTCTAGTGCTTGCAGGACACTTTGTTGTTTAAGTAGTGGCTGCTTTTCTGCATTCCTATTCCCACTGGAGCATTAACATTTCAAGCAGAAAGGAAGAGAAGCTTCTCTGTGACATCTATATTCACACAGTATATGGCAGTGACATAAGAAAATAAGGGTTCTGTTATTCTGACTTATGATTTGAAAGTTGTGTGCCTTACATATTGCATTGTTTTACACTTAGATAAAAGCACTCAGATTAAAAAAAGTCAGGATGAAAGCGTCAAATTAATTCATAACCATCCTCTGAAAGGAAAGAATCAACTTGATTCTGAAACCAATCTTTTTAGTATTATCTTAGTATTATATTGGCACAAGGAACAGGCACTGCTAAAACAAAGTTAGGATCACTGTCAACAAAGAGTAGAAAGGGGATATCAGGCCAAACGAACTGGATTATCTCAATGACTGGAGTTACAGAGTGGGAATGAATGCCAGAAGTATCAAGGTCAAGATGATTCAGCCAGTAACCAAGAAGAAAAATCCCCTGCAACACCAAATATCTCATCAATCAGAAATGACTGCAGAGAACAGGGATATGGATGCATTAGAAGCCATCCCTGCATTCCTCATTGCTGCAAACAGTGTTTACACAAGTCAAACACAATGCTGTAATGCTGAAATCAGTGTATGTTCACTGTAGGTACTGGAATTAATCCTATGGAAATGTGTACTGCCAAAACAATATTTCAAACAGGCTATGGCAAATAGAACATGACCTTGATTTTTTCCTGCCTCAACAGGAATGTTAAATGGAAATGACTGACTGACAGGTGTGCACACACATCATGTCAGGGCTCTGCCAGTCACAGGAGATGATGCTTTGTGTTATTAAATGTTATGTCTTTGGTGGCATCTTTTGTTGTCATTGTTGTTGCCACGGCAGCTGATAAAACCAGTGAGCAGGCAGAGCTCAGCCTCTTTGGGCTGTTTCTTGGTAGATCCCTCACATCTGTTCCTATCCTTTCCCTTGGGCTGCCCCAACAACCACCAGCACAAAGAGATCCTCCCCAAACACCAGGGAAAGGTGTCTGGTCCCCAAGGCTCTGTTGGAGCATCTGCAGAGAATGCTGTCAAAACTCTGGTATGATACAATGATAGGGAAGGAGCAAATGAAAGGATTAAAAGAACAGTTTTCCTTAAAGAGCAATGAAAATTAGGCTTCGTGGATTCAAGCTGTAAATTATAGCAGAGTTTCCTATCATTAGAGCTATCAAAGTCTGGAACATCTTTTTGAACAGAGTTTAAGATGAGAAATCCCAAGGACAAAATAGCTTAAGTTTTGAAATGCATCTTCATAAAATTAAGAAAGGAATATTTCATGTGGTGAGCGACTGATGGCACCAGACCCAACGATCTTTTCAGATAAAATGTTGAGAGAATTGGGATTGTTCAGCCTGGAAAAGAGAAGGCTGGAGGGTGACCTAATTGTGGCCTTCCAGTGCCTGAAGGGAACTACAAGAAAGATGGAGAGAGACTCTTGACAAGGGCCTGGAGGGACAGGACAAGGGGGAATGGCTTCACTCTGCCAGAGGGCAGGGATAGATGGGATATTGGGAAGGAATCCTTCCCTGTGAGGGTGGGGAGGCCCTGGCCCAGGTTGCCCAGAGCAGCTGTGGCTGCCCCATCCCTGGAATGTTCAAGGATGGGGCTTGGAGCCACCTGGGCTAGTGGAAGGTGTCCCTGCCCGTGATGGGGATGGCATTAGATGGTCTTTAAGGTCCCTTCTAAGCCAGGCCATTCTATGATTCTGTGATTGCTTCAAGTCCAATTATCCCTCCTTTAACATCTTGCTTTCATACATCGATACAGAACTTGTTGTTTGTTCTTCATTATTCCCTTTAACTGAAAATACACATTCAGGAAGTGCATTGGAAAATTATTCTGTCAAACTTTTACCAAAATTTATATCCTGATGTGAAAGAAAATCATAGTAGCAAACACATAATCAATTTATTTTCTCTAGAAGGTGGGTCAAAACCATCTGCAGCCCAGAGCTAGTTAATTATAAAAGGTAATTTATATCTAAAGCATCTTGCATGCATAGCCAGGCATCATAGATTTATTAGCAGCTGATATGTACCTTACACAATTAAAGAGAGATAAACAGGTCCTACCTTTATACTTAGGAACTATTAGGAAGTTGTTACAACAGCTGTTGCAAATTAATCCACCATAATCCTTCCACATTCTGCCATTAGTTACACAACAAAATCAGAGCTTCTTGAAAATCAAAAATAAAGATGCATGAACTTGTTCTAATTACGTAATTAACTTATGAAAAATGAGAATATTCCATTTGTCACAATTCAAATCTCCTGGAAAATTAAAAGATAAATTAAAGCCTCCTACTTTGAACCTGTTTATTTTTCACTACAATATATCCCTCTAGTGAGACCTTACCTTAAATTAAGATACTTTGCCTTAACATTCTTATGGCCAGGGAATTTATTTTCCCTCTTCACTTAATATACCAAGAATTTATCTTTAACTGGAAAAAAATAAACCCATAAGAAACTACAGAAAAGTAGTGGATTACATAAAAAAATCACAGTAAAGTACTCAAGCACTTCATTTCATTTAATACTTATACTTCAGGAGCGTTTAATATGTATTTCCATTGCCCCATTCTTCATGAAATCTGTCTGGGAAGACAGAAGAGTGAAAGAAATCAGAGGATTTAGGAATATTGAAAAACAAGAAAAAATATAAAGATAAAGAAAATCTGTTTGGAACATTTTAAAATTACCTGTCACCAATGACATTCTGCTGTGAAATGATGGCATCTTAATATCTTCATCTAAGGGACCTTGACTTGAAATATTTATAAAAGACATGAAATGGGACCCCTGGCAACAAGGAGAACTGTCAAGTACTGAAAATAGTGAGTATTGCCATGCAATTTTTTTCCATCAAGCTTAAATCCTTTATTTCAGAGCAGGGGAAGAAATATCACCTAGGATGCTGAGTTATTTACTTTTTCCCCTCCAAAGAATGACTCCAATGGTATAATTTCCAGCCCTGGTATGCCAGGTCACATCAGGAGCTCGGTCCCTCCACACCAACTGGCAAGCACACAAAACCCTGTGGGGTTTTTTTGTAGTCCACCCTACTTAGAAGCTTCCATCATTTTATGCTTGGTGTAGCTCTCTTGGCTTTTCATAACTAAAAGGGATTGTGACATTTTAACACAAATGGCAAAGTGAAATTCAGAGGAACAGCATCGTATGAACAAAGACCAAGCAAATTTTGTGCCATCCAGTTTCTCCCCCTTCCTCATCAACAGGCACCATCAAACAGATCACTCCCATTTCTTTTCACCTGACCCAGCACTTTTATTCAGTGCCACACTACTTTTAATCATCTTTTCTTATTATTTAATCATTCATAAATGAGATCAAATGCCTAAGTAGTAATTAGTATTGAGGAGTCATCAAAATCTGTTGTTACAGGATTGGGATATTCAAAGCCAGCAGTCATTATCTCCTACCATTTCCCACTGGCCAACAAAAAAACTGTCTCTTAAATATATAAATCAGAAAGAAAAATCAGAATATTGGAACTCAAAAATACAGTTTTTGAGCCCTTTTCCACAATCTTTTAATTGAGGCTGTATCCTGTGCACTTGAGGCCTGGTGCATGTGCTCACCATCCCGAGCACAGCAATGAGCACATTCCAATAAAATATAAATAGAAGCACATATATTGTTTTATTTTAGAAAATAATACCCTCCCCCTCACATTTCCCAAGCACTCCTCTTGTTAATTAATGTCATTTAAATCAGCTCATGTCCCTTGATAATGAGCACAGAATGAGGACTAGAAATCTAAGCCCTCTATATTTGGTTTCAATACTGAAGTATGAAAGTTTGAAGTAAAACTGAGAATCACCAACATGTTCAACACTTTTTGAGATGGAAATCAAAGAAAAAAGCAATCTTGAATACTAAACTACCTTGGGTGAGCTATAGCTCCTTTTAGTAGATCCTATCGTGGTTATTAACAACTTCTGTTTTGAACTGGTATATAAAACACTTCAGGTAGTGGTAAACATCATTGGAAAATATATTCCCCATTTCAGAGAGGAATAAAGCCAGACAAGTATATAGATATCTATATACCAATGTTTCTCATAAAACCTTTTTATTTGTTCAATTAATACCTACTCTGTTACTTTTATCCAAGAAGGATAAAAATATTTAATGATATTGACTATCACTGTTCTAGGCCATGTTAATAAAAACAAATCAGTAGAGGGATGCTTCACTAAACAATATTAATTATAACTGCTATTTACAATGAAATAACTATCCAGTAACTGTGATAAGGTTGCCCAGCAGCACCAGCTCTATGTAACTCCAGATAATTCAACTCCAGGATGACACAACAAGGTCAAATAACTTATTTAAAGCAGCATAAGATATCGTAAGACCACGTTTTCAAAATATTCAGTTTACAGAAATGTTGTAAAACCTTTTATTGTCCCTGCCTCAGGAGATAAGATGGCATAGATATGCCCAAGAAAAAAATGCACGAGCTAAAATCTGGTGCTATTCAAACAACGTACAGACTGCTAAAAACAACTGTAAATTGGGAAAAGAAATAAGATGTCCAGTTAAGACCCAAGCATATTTAGCATTAAGGGATAGACTTGACACTCCAATCACACACAAACTGGATTCCTTCCAAGCAGTGCCTGAGAAAGCTGTCATCAAACAAACAAACAACAAAAGAACAACCACCCAACAAACCCAAAACCCAAATTAAACCACCAAAATCCACAAACTCAACATGCCAAGGCTGACCAAGCCAAGAAATAAAGGATTATTCCTTCCCATAAGTGTAGCCTGCAGTTCAGAAGGACAGTAAGGGAAGTTTCTGTTTAAAACCTTGTTAGATCATTTGCAGTGGCACAGGAGTTGCAGGGGTCCATCCCATTGCTTAGGAAAAAAAGTTAAAGCTTGTTACATAAAAACCTGAGAGAACACCCAAGAGTCCACTTTGATCAATGGTAAATGTGAACCAATAAAGAAAAAATTAATAGAAAGCCAGAGTCACTGAACAAATGGAAAAATCCATCTTGCCCTGTAGCAACTGAACAATAATAAAAGTTTTACACTTCTTCATCGGTGTTGGGTATTTTGCTGCTGTTTATGTGATCACTTCTGTCAACACTAGACAAAATATTAATTCCTGTAGATATATCTAATTTAAGAAAGGTCACATCTTAAGAATTTTATAGTTGCAAGAAGAATAACAAAATGAGATCCAGATCCTTTAAAATGCATTTTATACCGAGCTTAATCTTCTTGCACTGTCTTTTACTTTTCCAATTTAATTTCAACATTGAGACATGCAATGATTCAGTAACAAACATGACTGGCTGCCTTTATGATATTATATGAATCGTCATAAAGAATGCTTTCTAGTTGAATTAACGTGACAGGTATGTAACAGATTCTGTAAAAATAAAGTCACAATATGCCATAATATTTCACAATGCTCTAAAACTGACAAGCAGTACTCTAATTACTGCTTACACAGAAATCCTAAACACCATTTTCACATATTTACTTTGCTAAGCAATCTATTATTTCCATGCATCCTATGCTGAAAATGCAATTGCAGCTAAAAAGCAAAAAATGTGATAGATTTATCTTTCATACTTATCAGAAAAAAATGTCAAGAGCTGACATGATAAATTAAACAGTTGGCAACACATGGAAAACTCTGGATTTATAAACAGCATCAAGTGTACAAAGAAGTTATTTGGTTTTATTTCTGTATTTTATTCCTGTTGGTTAAAATATTCACCTGCAGTGCTGTTTCAATTCCTAGAACTTTTTTCACTCCAGCTGCTTCTACAGATCATGTCTCTGCACTTTAAAATATAGGGAGTCCTTGTAGAAACCCTTCTTGAGCACCAAACAAAGCCCTTAGTCCTCCCAAGGTGCTGTTTTCATTAGAAGGTGAAAGACCCTCCCTTCCAAGTAAATCTTGAAGGAGGTTCAAGTGATGCAGGGGTCTTGTACCTGTGCAGGTACTTGGGGTACCAGGAATTTCAGTAGAAATTCAATAGAATGATTCTTCAGAAAATATCAATTAATCAAACTGAACAGTTACCATGATTCATTTCTACTGGTAAAATACCCCTGTTGAACGTGAAATTTCTGATAAAAGCCAGATATCAGACTGCAAAACAACCTGCAGGCCAACAGCTTAGGCTGGGGCAGTGGAGCAGAGTCCAACCTCTCCTGGTTTGCCAAGTTCCTTGGAAAATGGAAACTAGGAGAACTCTTGTCAAGGCCCTCTACCCCTTTTAGCTACAGATCCTTATCCATACAGTTGCAGGGATCCTGACCCAGGGCAGGACATGCTGGTAAACCCTCACCTTCCCAGGAATACAGTGAATTATGTGTTCTTGGCTGCAGTGGTTAATGGCAGCCCATCGTGTGTTTTAAGCTGAACAAACCTGCACACAGGTAACAGCAGCAGCTCCTGCTCAGTTCATGAGTTGTTTATTTAAATTCTGTGTTTAAACGTTTCTTAATCTGCATGTTTTGCTCTGTCTCTTGCAGTGTCTGTTATAGACCTTATTTGCCTTTGATACACCTCAGACATCTTGCTCTTTAGTTTGCCATCTAACACTTTGTCAGTCATTTTATCCAGACTCCTTTATTGCTTTATTTAGAGCCATTCTTTCAGGTTTCCACAGCTTTGCTTCAGCCTACAATTCTGGCAAAGGACTGTGCTCACCATTAATTCAAATTCCAGTTCTCTGCACACTTAAAATTAAGTACAAGAAATAGATAAGTCATACACTAGTGATAGATATACACTATACAACCTCTCACTGGGCTTCTAGGATTGTAGCTTTATGACCAAACAGCTCTTTTCAGTAACTGCAGCCTTTTTCTTTCCATCCCTTGAACTAAATGAACATTCCTTAAGAATATGGATTTCTTTGCTGTTTCCATAAAAAACCCCAATTATTCCAACTGCAAGCTGCTCACAGTACAATCACCTGCATCACACAGATGAGCCTCAAAGGCATATCTGTGAAACATCTCTCAAATTATCAAAGTGTTTTAAGACAACAAGTTTTTTGAAATATCTCTTCAGAAAATTTCAGATAGGTACAAAAACTGTGGAAAAAAAATTATTTTGCTGAAACGAAACTCAAAAAAACCCCGAAAAGCACATAAGAAAACAGATGAGACACTTTCCTTCAAAGCAAAAATGAACTTCATTTTAAAAAAAAGATTTATAAACTTGACTTGGCTTTTACATTTTTTTAAAACCTTAGCAATCTTTACCCTGAAACAAAGTACTCCCACTGAATAGGTCTCCTTTACAACACTTAGCAATGTAGAGCTAAGAATTTACTGTAGCAGTTGTACCTCTCTATTAAAAAAGTAGTTACTGGTGAAGTTGGTAATAAGTTTGCACTTCAAACCACAGGACTAACTTCATTTTTTGCTTAATTAAAGCAGTTAGTTTTAGCATGCTCAAGAGCAGACACCAAACTCTCAAATGTTTGATTCTATGAAGCAAATAATAGCTAAATAAGCCTGACCACAAATTTAATTAGGATGGTGAAATGGCTCCAGAGGAAGCACAGTGGTCTACTGTGACAAACCACAGACCAAGGAAATCCACAGGAGAGTTTAACCCAGTGCAAATTAATCAACAAAAAAGGGAAAACCTAAGGGTGACTCTATGGAATGAGCAACAAACAGCTAAAGAAAGCTGTTGCTTGGTTGGTTTTAAATCTTCAAATGAATATGTTTAGCTGCTATATATAAAAATATGAGATCCAGTTGCAATTTTATGCTTCCTCTCCTAAGCAGGATGGTAGACAGAGAATCCTATGAAAATGGTTGTTGTCCTTCACCTACAGAAAGAACTTCTCTTGTTTTCTTCTCTGATAATTGGCAGTTTTAGTTGTTGGTTTTGATTTTTCCCTTTTCCTTACTCCCCCTTTTTTAAGCAGGGAGAGATCAAATTTAAGTAGACGTTTTATTGGAACTCACAAGCCTTGGCTCAAACACGAGCCATTCACTTGTTACTTAAATGCCTCATTATTCACTCAGTCTGATTCTATTCAAATCCCTGGAAGTTAATATTCCACTTTACACTTTATCACCTGCTATTGGAGCTCTGGTTCCTCATTGTGGTTTCCAGTGGATGTTTCTATATCAGTGCCAGGGTAAAATGCAGCACCTCTTCTCCCTCTTCCTATATACTGCTTTTAATTCTCAATACACAGAAATATACCACACTTTTCTAATTACTGAAAACACTTTTAAACTTAAAGTCGTTTTTCTTTTTATTTTACATGCTTTAGAATCTTCTTTTTCCGCTCATATGAGGCGTCTTGTCTTTGGAATATGTCAGACCTTCCACATTTCAAGTTTTAATTCTTTGTTAAAAATCTTTGTCCACCTTTTACCTCCCTGTCCTAGGCATGGCAAGCACTCATGCAGGCACCAAGCCTGGCAGTAAAATGTTAGAACAAGAAAGAAGATTGCAGCTGTGCAAGAGTCATCACTGGGGTTTTTCTTGGCTACTGCCAGCGTGTGGAGGCAACCACAAAAAAATCCAGGACAGACTCAAAGAGCAAAGAATATCTGGAATGGTGAGATCTGGAATTCTACTCACAAGGATTTATTGGGTACCTGTGTGTTCCAACTCTCCTTTTTATGATGAAGTGAGCAACATAAAACTTTATGTTACAAAACAAATGCAGTGAAAGAATCAGAGCTGTGATACACGAGAAGGGACTTTACTGACTGGCAGGGACAGGCACCCGGAATGCAGGCTGAGGGTGAGAGAAGGTAGTTGCCCATGTTCTGTGGCTTCTGACACATAACTAAACTTCTTCTTACCATCATTATTTTAATAATCTCTGCTGTTGCTGTTCTGTACACCATTCTTCTTAAACCTACCCTGCATTATTTGCATGCAGGTGAACGCACACAGTGCTCCTGCAAAACCACTGAGTGCCACATCCAGTCCTTCCTTGGACACCTCCAGGGGTGGGGACTCCACCACCTCCCTGGGCAGCCCCTGCCAAATGCCTGACAGCCCTTTCCAGCAAGAAATTCTTCCTCATGTCCAACCTGACCCTCCCCTGGCACAGCTTGAGGCCATTCCCTCTTGTTCCATCCCTTGTTCCTTGGGAGCAGAGCCTGACTCCCCCCAGCTCCCCCCTCCTGTCAGGAAGTTGTAGAGAGTGAGAAGGTCCCCCCTGAGCCTCCTTTTCTCCAGGCTGAGCCCCCCCAGCTCCCTCAGCTGCTCTTCACACAACTGACTCTCCAGACCCTTTCCCAGTTCTGTTGCCCAAACCTAATTAGAAGTAATGGGATGGGTTCAAATGTGCAGCCACATCCCACACCCCTCCACATCCCACACCCTCTCAAGTGTGGTTGTGGAATCTGTCCTGGGCTATACTGCCCTGCCCAACTTATCTCAGTGAATCTGACTGGAGAACAGGATCCTTTCAAAAGTTAATTAAGCTACTTGTATCTCCCTGACCAGGTAGTTGTGGTTGTAGCTCTCAATTCTTCCTTTGGTCCCTGGTTTGTTGGTCAAAACAGAAGATCATTGCATACCACTGAAGGGTGCTCCCCTTTTGCATCTCCAGTGCAAATGAAGACTTCAAACAGAGCAAACATATCTATTAAACATGAACAAAGTTAGCAAGACTCTGGAAGGTGAGAGGAGGTGGCCTTTCATTAATATTAGATAAATGAAAAAATGTGTTTCATACTTCTGTCATAATTTATAGCAATTCCATGTGGGAAATTAACTCCACAGACCCTTTTCAAGCCCTTATTTTTTATTTTTTACGTAAAGTGAAGGCATTTTAAAGGGAAATATTAAAACCCCCAAGTTTGGTATATTTAAGACATTGATTGACATGTAAAGACACGAACAATGAACTGAACACTGGGCCTGTTTTTTGCAAATACAGCCTGAATAAGACTCGCTGTTATTTTTGCCTACTTATTCTGTATGGCTGTTGGGGAATGGATGCAGCAGAATATGAATGGTAGAACAGCAGCTGTGATTCTACCACATGCTGCAAGGAAAGAAAAAAAACCAAAACCAAAAAACATCTCCAGTTATGCTTTTAAAGTTATCATTTCTTCTAAATGATCACAGGCCACACAATTCTTTGAATTACCCAGGTGAGAGCCAGGATTCTCAGCAGGCTTGATGCAGCTCTTACCAAACAACTTGTAAGAATTAGGAAGTTGTCAAAAAATATTATTATCATTAGAGGTTTAGTGATTATTTTCCTTCAATAAGTCACTCCAAATTAGAATCTAATGCTTGTTTTCTTTGATGGTTTCTTTAGTTTTCTGCAGGTGAAAATACGAGCCACAAGTAAAAAAAAAAATGACTATGTCATTAATTTTTAATTTGTTTTGAAACATTTTCTACATCTCTCCATAGGATTCACAATTAGTTTTAGGGACAGTACAGCACATGTCTGTTAATAGCAGAGAGATGGAAATCTAAATGTCACATTCTAGAAGTCAGCTTGTACAGGTAGTACTGCTTCCAGTACAGTGGCAGTGAAGGGTGTTTCTGAAGACCACTATGAAAAAAACCCTCTGGCCCTTCAGGAATAATATCATATAAAACAAACAGCTTATTTCTAAAAGTAGTTCAAGATTTAATCTTCTGCTTGTTAACCACACACCACAGCCTCAAAAGAAAATAAAATCAAAATTACCACTGGTTTGGCACTACTGATTGGGTGCAGTCTAAATTTAGACCAATATCTAAGCTCTGCCTTCATGTCTATGATTCTGATATGGTTATTATTTAAATTTATAGTACAGAAGAGTGTGTCTCCACTGAGAACACACTTATACTTCCCCCAGGAGGACCCACTGGCTGTTGCAAGCACAAAGCATGGCAGGGATGTAAATTCAGCAGCACCACTTTGTGCAGGGTTACTGTGTTGTGTATTTATCACCTATCACACCTTCCATAACAACATCTCAGATGGTCATCCTTGCCCCTAAGTTTCTGCCTGACTAAATTCAGGAGAGAATGGGAAGAGGTTCTTCTCTTCATCTCCATGTACCAGGAGAGAAGTCAAGTGTCTGCCCCTGTGGAATCACGTGTGCAAAGTCTGCAACCACACATGTGAGGAAACATGCAGTAAACGTTTATCAGTGCATCTAAATTTAGAGAAAAAGCTGATTCCTAATGAACAACATTCTTATTTGAGCCTCCATCCACAGGCGCTTGTGCTGCTACTCAAAAAGGCTGAATTGTGACACGTCATATTTTACCATGTATTTAGCATTTTTTTTCAACCCAGTAATTTCCAGTTTCCCATGTAAATTTGCAACAAATGATAAGTTTTGAGGACTGCATGATTACTCTCACATTAAGGTGATCCTTCCTTCTTGTTTTTTACCTGTGCTAAGATTCATTTATTGTGTTCTCAAAGAATACTGATCATGACAGATTGGAGAACACTATTTCCAGAAAGTACTCTGCAAAATATATAAGGATAGCAAACTCTTGGTTTCCCTGGTTACCTTGAATTTACATGGCACTGAATTAAGAATGAAAAAGAACTGACAGTCAGAATCCTTGTTGGTTCCATCCAGATTTTTAGGCAACGTTAACCTCTGCATTTTTAAATCTCACTAAATTAAACAAAGAAGCAGGAAGTTGTCAGCATGATGTATAGAAACTGAATTAAGAAAAAAGAACCAGCCATGCTCAGGAAAACTCTGGAGTTGATGTTAGGATCACATATCCAAGGTAGGAATGCATAGATTGCATTAGACTTAGCCAATGAGCCTGACTCCTGCAAGCTTTAGAGGCACAATCCCCAGAAGATGCCAAATTACTTTCAGAGCTGGCTAATTTTCCTACACAATCACAGCCCAATATGCAGAACTAATTGTAAAGTACAGTACTTTTACATATGGACAAAAGCTGACTATTTTTGGAGTGTGAGATTAGGTTACAGCCTTCTGGGGAAGAATTGGCAAATACACACAGAAAGGCATTCTCTCATTTTCACCAAATCCAGCAGCAAGCTTTTGTCTATTATTTACAATGAGCATCTCCTTCTGCTCTAGAGAGTTCACAAGAACTGTGTCTACACAACCTGCTGGAGCCAGAAAAAGCCATAACACAAAAAGATGAAAGTCTTCTCTGATTGAAAATAAGCCTTGACACCAGTACTTATTTACCACTGACAGCCACTGACACCAATTCAAACAGCAAATATTCTCCATTTTTGCAGCTTTCACTGCTGCAATTTCATCAGCCCTTTTCTGGGAAACACTAAATATTATTAATATCTTTATTCCATCACCCCTATATTGCTTCAGTGTATTTAAGAGCTCCCATGGCAGTAAGAATACAGAAGCATTACAGTAGTTTTGGAAGTAGACAACATGGAATACAGCAATCAAAAGAGAGAAGGGGTTGAAAGAAGGGGCTGAATATGGGACAAAAGAAACTGTGAAGGGGAAAAAAAAATGGCAACTCTTGAGAAAAGAAAAACGTGAGGCAAAATATTAAAGAAAATCTGTATTTACAGAGATTTAAAATAGGTGTAGATGAGAACATAAATTAGCTCTTTACTCAAGTCTATAGAACACAGTAGTGATTTTTGCTAATGAGACTTGAGCTTTCACATAAAAATCCTTACTGTGCTCCTAACTTGCAAAAAAATTTCACTGCAAGTCATTAACCACATCATAATTTTATTATAAATAAGATTGTATTTCTTCCTTTCCAATACTCCTGCATCTAACAACTGAGTCTTTAAGAGAAACTTTACAACAATCCAGGATCCTACAAGTAAAAGGTCGAAGTGCTGCTATTTAATTATAACATACTCTCAGTCTTTCCATTAAAGTTAAGAAGACTTTAATTTCCAGGTTGGACAGGGCTTGGAGCAACCTGGTTTAGTTAAAGGTGTCCCTGACTACGGCAGGGGGTGGAACAAGATGGTCCTTAAAGTCTCTTCCAAGCCAGGCCATTCTGTGGTTTTATATTTCTCTAAAATTAGGAAAACAAAAGTAACTGTATGCACACAGAAATCAGCTCTTGATAGTAAGCTGTCAATGCACTCATTTCTTTTACCTCCAGAAATAAAATTACATCTAGTGCAACAAGCCACTGGCAACACACACCTGGATGCAAAAAAAGATATCTTAAAGGAGGGGGAATGCACTCCTCAGGTGCACCAAGGACAAACCAACAGCCATATTTACAAGGAAGAAAAAAAAAAACCAAAACCACAAAAAAAAAAAAAAACCACAACAAAAAAAAAAACCAAAAAAAAAAAACAAACAAAAAAAAAAAACCACAAAATACAAAAGAACAGAATAAATATGGAACATTACAGTTGGAATTTTGCTGTGACACAGGGGCCCAGCACGTATTACTGTGCAATCAGAAGTTTCCTGAAATATCAGAAAGAGGAAAGAAACTGTTCTAGGATGCCAACTCCCTCTTCCCACTTCTCCCCATTCAGAGAGCTTTTCCAGTGTGTGGCATGAAAACCATCAGAGAAATAAACATAGAGCTGCAATTCCACTGACTGCCTGAGGCAGCAAATAAACACACCACCTGTAAGGGCATTTCACACACCAATATCCTTCTCTAGTCAAAGACATTTCTCAAGTTTTAGAAGTGTTTCGTTACCAGTCTCATCTAAAAAAAGTCCTCAAAAACCAAAGCCAAAACACAAACAAAGCTGTTGCATGTAATAGAAGAAAAACAGAGACTTTGGAAAAAAAAAAATAGAAATTTCTTGTGACTTTATGCCTTGAATCTCTGCTAACAGTGAGTTGCAACTGGATGATCTCCAGGTTTTAAAAGCAGAGAGCAGTTCTGGAACAGGGTCCTGCTCTGGAAGATGGTGATGGAGTTCCCCTGACCAGGATCCCTGATGACCTGTAGAACAGAAATTTCTCAAAAAACCCTTTAAGCAACGATTTTAATGAAAGAATACAGGCAGATACTCTACATCGGAGCTCTGTTGCTCAGCTGGTTGTTTTTACAATTTTCTAATGAAAAATTAATTTTGTCTCAGTTGCAATGTTACTGTTTTCACTTTAAATTTGCCCAGCATTTATTCAAGCAGCTGACAGCAAGTTAAAACCCTCACAGAGGCAACTCAAACTGGAATCACGAACTCCACTTCTGAGATAACTGCAAGCAGAAAGATTTGTAGATTTTGGGTCTAGGAAGTTAATACCCATGAAGCTGCAAAAGCATGTAAGGAAAGGGCTATTGCCAGCTATGAAGTAAACAAGTGGGAAAGGGTAAAGAGGGAAAACACAATCCAATGCTTAAAGAAAACTTATTATCAAGAGAATCTGGCCTCTGAACTCAATCACGCACAGTCTGCCAGATCTTTTTCATTTATTCTCGTGTTCTCTTTTCAAAAGACTTTCTCTGTTGCTTTAATGAACTTTATTGTTCTGACACTATCACAGAATGGCAAAACAGAGATGTTTCAATTAGCTAAATAATTGAACCTCTCAACTGCTGCAGAAGTCAATATAGGATCTATAAATTGAATGTCTTGCTAGATAGGATATAATGAATCACAGGATAAAATCTTTGCAACAAGTTATGAGGAAGGATGAGTGGATTTAGTTCATCTTGGACCAAACCACTTCAAGTTTAAGCCTTCTTTCTGCCTAATTCAGAGCTAAGCCTTCAAATTGAGCTTCCAAGTCTTGGACAAGTGTGTCAGTTAGGCTGTATCACATTCTGGCCTGCACTGATCTCTGCTGCTCGAGCAATTCCACTTTGCATAACACTAATGGAATCGTCATGGAAACAAAATCCAGGATCCATTCGCTCCCCTCACCTTCCAGGCCAGCCCAAAGTGTGGAGATCAGATCTGGGCAGAGCAGAGCATGTGGTTCCACCACCTGAGTGACCAGGTTATTGAGTAAACCTCACCAGGCTGGAACAGTTGGGAAAACTTTCTGGTGAAGGCACAAAGCACTTCACACCAATGGAAATTCCCCTTTCCCAGGGGACAGGGCACACAGCTAGACTGTTTCTGACAGAATAACCCAATATCAGGCTTTGATCTGCTGATATTTGTCAATTTATGTCTCTCCCAGGAACAATAAAATGATTTGGCAGGAGATCTTTTCTCTTTTACTGTAAAAACAAGAGTTCAACTTTCTCTTCCCTCCTGTTGCCTCTCCCTTTAGTTTCAGTTGTGTGTTACATGCTCTACAAAATACTGGAGTCACTTGACTATTGACAAACTTTCTTGATAACTCCTCGTTTCAGCACATAAACAGATTTTAGAGGTGGCAAACTGGCATCATCAGGGGTTCCCTGCAGTCAGCAATGACTCTGCCATAACGGGCACGATCAACTGCCTCATTTTGCCAGACCCAAACTCTCCTACCCACAAGTACCTTCCTGTTTGGAGTGTTCTGCTCTCACACCTATTGCAATCACAGTGACAAAAACAGTGACTCCCTCATGCCTTCAGCACCTTCACACACAGGACATTCATGAAAATCTCCTTCAAAAGGAGAAAAGAAAAATCCCCGTGTTTCTTAGTTCCTATAAGCAGCCTTTAACTGCCCAGACCCAGGCTACTCTAGACCACAAAAAGTACATCACCTCTCACTATGGGGATTTTCCCATTTGTTTTATCCCACTGGGAACATGCCACAGTCATTACAACATTCATGATCATACTGTTACAAAAAATTCACCAATAGCCACTGAGTTCATTAAAGCAGGTCTCTTATTCACAGCCCAGGATCAAAGGTGAAGAGTCTTGGTTCCAATCCCAACTCTGCATTTTACTTTATCCTAGAATCTCTAATCCCTAATTTGAACTCAAGTTGGTGTAGTCTCTTAAGTTTTCTTTCTTATTTCTCCAATTCACCCCATTATAATCAAATATTGAGAATCTGCTACACAGGTAAGTTTTCTGGTATTTGTTCTGGATAAACAACAAATACCTGAACAGTCACTGCAGGTCAGTGCACTGACAGTTATTCTAATGGTAACTTGCTCATACAACTAAGTCTTATAACTTGCTCTGCTCAGAGCTTACATCATTTAACCTATTTAAACTCATAATTTAAGATGCATTAAATAATTTTTCAAGACCATTTGTTTTATCTTTGTTTTATTAACTGTAAAAGTGTTCAAATCCATTAAATCTCTTATCTACATGTATTAATCAGTGACTGCACTTCAAGGAACATGCCTGTCACTTTATTTGGTTGCCTCAACTGTATTTATTTTTATCCTTTTTTTACCTTCCAAGAAGGAGTAAGTATGATTTCTTTATTATCATTTAATATCTTTCTCAATGCCAATTACTTCAGATGGTCACAGGTTATTGAACTGATGCAGCCAAATACAACTCACGGTACTTCTAAGCAATAATATCTAAGATCATAAAAGTAGTTAAATATATTATAGATATCACAGTTTAAGTAGGGGACAAAATTATTCCACACAGATAACAAACATTTAGCAGACGCCACCATTACCTCAAAATTAAGCTGTTAAAAGTACACACTGAACATTTAAATAAAAAATAATTTAAATATTGTAATATTAAGTTGTAAATTATTATATTAAAATGCCACTGTTAGTCTGAGAACACAATGGTTTTCTAAACTATGTCAAGCACTCCTTGAAGTTGGCTCCTTTATTTACAGTCAGGAACTGAAATTTAAAGTCCTCAAACAGATCTAGCCCTAAAGTCCATGATATTAAATTCTTCTCAAGGGGAATAATTTAGAGGCTAAAATATTCCTTCCAACAACATTTCCTAAAGAAACAAAAGTACGATGACTTTGTGGAACAAAGGACAGTCCAAAACTGTATCAAGTTTGTATCAGGACCAATTTGAGATGTTTCCCAAAGCAATAAATCTGATATTTACGTAAATACATAATAGCTGCATTTAAAAAAAAAAAAATGAAAGGAAATTATTTTTAACTCTGAAAGGGCTCTTAACCTACATTTTTCTTTCTAATTCACAGGGCAAAGCGCATCAGATACAAGTATGAACCTACCTAACAGGACAAACACAGGTGATGAAGGGCAGTGAGGACTGGAATTTTGCCTGGAGAGGAGAAAAGTGAAGTATTGAAACACTTGAACAGCATTCTTTCAGTGATTTCACAGAATATTCTCCTCACATGCAAAATTCTAAGGGATTAATTTTGAAAAATCCGAAATTCCAAGGTACATAATGTTACATTAACAACAAAATGTTGTGATTTCACTGCTGGGAGGTTGCAGATTTTACAGCTGTAAACTTCCAGATGTGCTGAACAAAAATTCTATTTCATTCTTGATTTACTCGACTGGGCTCTCAACTTTCAGAAAACTTTAAAAGCACAAATTCCAATTTTTTTAGATGTCTGATCATCTAAATGTTAATAGCAATTAGTATTCTTTCATTGCATTTAATTTATCTAGAAGTATCTGACATTATGTAAACCTGCACAACACTTGAACTTAAACTGTTACAAAGTGTTTAGGTATTTAATCATTATTTAACAAATACTTTGCAACAAATTAATTAGACAGCACGTTCAGTAGCTCATGTTTTTTTAGTTACGTGGTTAAACACTAATTAAATTATGGAACTTTCCTCAGAAGCCTAATGCAATTGAAAGGTGGTCATGCACCTACTGGCTTTGCTAGTTTGAATTAATTACATGCCAAGTAGATTTATCTTTATATACTCTACCACAACACATAGACTTTCAACCAACAATCAAATTGAGATTTTTTTATAATTACTCTTAATCAAATATATTTAATAACAGTAAAATAACAAGCTTGCAGATTCTTGAGTCAGTTTATTACTTTTGTTTCTAACATTCTAATTCAGCTTTTACACAGAGAAGAGATGGAGATTAGCACTGAAAAATTACTTAAAAGATTTAACTTATAATATTTTAGAATAATTTTGATGTGGCTTTGAATACTGCCTTTCATTCCTTTTTTTTTTTTTAATTATTAATTTTTATTTTACTTCCAGAAAGTGTAAAGAACAGAGTATTCACACCTACATGTCCTTATAATATAAATATTTCTAGTTGCATCTTGCATGTGTTGCCTCGAGGCCCTACCAAGTGCCTTTCACTGATCAGGAATGAAGAATGAAGGGACAAAATACATTAACATCACTTCCTCACATCCTCTCAGCTACTTAGTTCACCAGTAAACGAGTTCACCATTATCAGTTTTGTTACAACAGTCAAAAATATGGAAGGTGAGAATAGCAGAGTAGAAACTCAAACTTTCAGCAGCATTTTCAAACTCAAATTAATCAAAATTAAGCTGTGCACACCTTACCACCCGCAAGCAGAAACAAGTCTGACAGTCCATCTGGAGGACTCTTTCTCTCAAAAAAAAAAAAAATCTTTATACATTATTAAGAATTACAGTAAAAATTTTGGAAAAAAAAAAAAAGCCAATCTACTTTGTGAATTGAACATATTTTCTCTTTCTACCATAACAAAATCTGCTTCTGGGAGAGTCATTCTTTACCATCCCAAAGCAGAGTGCTGTGCTGCATGGCAGCAGTATCTCAATTCAGTTATTTAGAGGAAGAATTAAAATACTTAAGTCTGCTGACAGTGAAGATAAGTTTTGTTATAAGCATAATCTGTATGTTATTGCAACCAGCAGCAGTTTCCCCATTAAATTTCACAAAAAGAAGTATTTGAGCAACTCTGTATCCAGATGGGAAAAAAGAGGACTTTGCTCAAACCCAATGTCCAGACTCAATGAAATGATCTTGCAGCCACCTAAAGCCCGAGTTCCACAGGATTACAGAAGTCAGGGACCTTTCAGACCTTCGAGGGCAAGTGCAGCATAAACGAAGCATCAAATTCCAACTGACACTACTTTTGAGAGAGGCCAAAAAGGGATGAACTCTCCCCACAGTTCAAAGCCAGAGCTACAGCTCATGGTCTTCCTCCAGAAACCCTCTTCAAATTCCTGCTGCTGGGGTTTATCTTTCCCATTGTTACAGGAACCAGCTGCCAGGCAGCAGCAGATCCTACGTGCTGGTCACAGGACTTCAGAGTTCTCCTGGTCAGACTTTGTGCAGGGCTCAGGGATGTTGATTTCAAATGCAATATTTTTTTTCCCCCCCCATTCGAAACGGAGGTTTGTCTCTTAAAATCTTAGCAAAGAAGCCTGAAGAAGAAAAGGTCTTAGGAAAGAAAATCTACAAGCTTCTTTAGGTCCCAGGTGTAGGTCAAAGCCTTCTGCCAGCTCAGAAACAGATGATAAATGTCACATAACTCAGTCTGGAAGCACCCTTATTAGTAATTGAAGGCCTTATGTAAAACCCTACTGATCAAAAAGTCTGGATCCAGCATGACCATAACTGCAGATTATGCTTTTTTTACCATAATAGTTACCTGCAACTGTATCATCACCACATTCAGAAACTATATATTCCAGTAGGAGGCTTTCCCAGAGGTATGATTCCTCAAAGGTTAACATGCAATTAAAGCAGAAAATTTATTATACTGGGTGGAATTTTTTAAAAAGCAAACACACAATCTGTGTTCAAATTACTTTGGAATAGATATTTCTATTAAATCTCCAGTAAAGTATGTTCAATAAATCACAGCATTTGCAATTAGTTATTTCAATGAAGCATGCTCAGCATATCAAATATTCATGAACTGATGATACAAGGCAGAAATCTATGAAATATGGGAGATAATTGAGCTCCTGTGTGATTAATCCATCATTGTTTTAGCAACAATAGCATTCTACATAATCTGTTCCACTTGTATGTAATATGTATGTTTTAGCAGTTAAATAATGAGCTTTAACAAGCTGGACATCAATTCAGTGCAGGGTTTGAATGCTCAGTGAACATATAATCTCATAATGTTCCTCCATATATCATAAAATGGTTTAGGTTAGAAGGGACCTTAAAGATCATTGAGTTCTAACACTGTAAGTCTGGTTTTCTTTCAATCAATTGACAAGTTTTTAAGTACATTTCTCTAAGTTAATGTCTGGCTGGGGACACACACGTGTTCATTTGTTTTCAAACACCCTCTGCTTCTCCGTGCCACAACTTGCACAGTGAAAACAGTGAACATGGGTTCTACATCACAAAGCCAGTTAAAATGTATTTGGCTATCAGTAAGATATTATCATGGAGCAGGGTGGTCTGAAGGGCGACAACAATCAGACCAAAAAGTGACATGAATCTCACTCAGAAGTACCTTAAATGTCCTTGTGCCTCTAATCTCTCTCAAAACTCTTAACAAAAAAGCAAGAAACCCATCACATTTTCCTGTAAAAGTGAGTAAAAGGTATAGGAGCTTCTATAATATCTAAAATAACTACCTAAATACGGTCATGTCCACCCTACTTTTATGTACAGTAAAATGCCAGATGAAATCAGTGGTAAAATTAACACAATGCTTCCAACTCTGAATTCCCTTTGTTTGCTAAATCAATCTGTAGCTACAACATTTTAAAGTAAACAGGTGAAAGAAATAAATGTAAGAGAACAAAAAGATCTACAGCTTCCTGGGCATCTTTCTCAGGCAGCCACTAGAGATGTAGCAGAGAGAAGCAGCCTCCTGGCTGCCAGTTTTGGATTTCAGCCTTCACAAACACTTTCCAAGATTTCATAGGAAATCGAAACTATATATTCCAGTATTGTAAGAGTCTGATTTTGACCATCTCAAGTGTCAAATCTTGTGCTATCTCTTTTTGAAGGCTACTCTGCAATCTGAAAACAGAACAGCAGAAATGAGTTGTTAACAGATAGCACCTACAAAACCTTCTATATGCTACAGATATGACATGGTTTTTAACTATATTAGTCAGGTGTGACCATATTTAAATGAAAAATCTTTCCTCATATGTCCTTATCTATTCAACAAAATATTAAAAATATCTTTGGCATCAGACACTGTCAGTGTTGTGATCCAGGTATAGTTTGTCTCTGCCTTCATCATGGAGACTGATGCAAAGATGGGCAAAGTGAATGAGTAGACAGAAGACAGTATAAAAATGGTCATTGCAGCACCAGACCTGAGAACATCAGAAATTTCACTCAAATACCATCAAAACTAAGGCAATAGATGACAGCCTCTGCTTTGTTCAGAAAATACCTTTTACAAGCCCAGTGGAAGGGCTTCTTTCCTTCTCTCTTCTCCTCTCACCAGATTAAAAAGTATATCCAGAGTTTTTTAATAATAAAATTCTCTGATCTTAATATTTGATTTCATTGTAAAAATATTTGATATCAATAAGAGGAAGAGAACTTCAGCACTCAGGCACAGAGTGAATTTTTCCACCAGTATTTCCTCTGCTGTTCTAACCTCTCACTCAGTACTCTGGGAGCTTTATTACCACCTCACTGTATTACCATTTACTATTTGCTGCATCACCATTCTCGTGGTTTTGTTACCAGTGACTACTGGGGGTTTTCAAAAGCACATGAATCTGCTGGGTTTGTAGGATCTGTAAATTTTGATGGAGAAGACGAGTTTCCACCCCTATAAACAAAACAATTTTGCATGTGCAAACTACTCATCATCACAAAGGAGTTGCTTCACGTGGGTATGAACAAAGGTTCCCTGGAAACCACTGCCTGGTCTCTCAGTTTAGAATCAACCCAGCTGAATGCTGGTATTTTACAGGAACAATTTCACAAGTTTTCTGGGACCTATTGGAGGGAATTCCCACTAAAAGCTTCCAAGCAGTTAGAGCTTGCTACTGGGAAGTACTGGCCTTATATTTAAGGCAGCTTCTTTAACAGAATATGTATCACTTATATTTAATGTGTAGCACTTCTGGTCTACAGTGGGCCCTTCCTATTTTTTTCACATGCTTCTCACTCATCAAGCAGAATAGTTAAAGTAAAATTTGTAAGACTAAACCAGTTCATCCTTAGGTAACTCTTCTGCTCTAGAGATACTTGCTTTGATAAATAAACTAAACCACCATAGTATATGGTTTTGGCATTAAGTATGTAAGAAAATAAGATCGAAATGCACAGTCTGCCTGTTTAAGTGGTACCAACTGGAATTTCTGCACACAAAATATTTCAAGATGCATAAGCCAGTTTTATTTTTGTAATAATTAGTGACTAGGGTCAATTATTCATTAGAGGTAGAAGAGGGGCTAGCAGTTTGAACACTATTTTCATTTTAGGCAAGACAAAAGCACAACTAGAAGTGGAGTAACACTCCTTACCTGTTCTGATATAGTAACTTATTTTATATAGCAAGTCAGCACTACGAGTGACAGTAACAATGGTTATTATAATATAAACCTCTTACCTAAATATTGCTATTTGTATGTATTAAAAGCTGTATCACCACCCCTCGAGCTCACTAATTTATGTAAATATCACAATTAAACAAAAAAAAAAAAAAAGCCCCATGTCTAAAACCAGCAACTTTAATACAAGAAAATGAAAAATCAAAGTTTTGAAATCCTCTCAAGTTAGGTGAACTCCACATCGCTTTCACCTGCTTTTAAAGAGGTCTTTAGCTCTGTTCCCAAGTAGCCCATCCCCACTTCCCACAACTGACCACAAGTCAGTTCAGAAATGTCACACTGTTCCAAAAAAAGAAAGGTTCATGTGTACACCTTGTGAGGGGAATCACCACGGTACAGGCACAAGGGTTAAAGCAAACCTTCCATTCTTTGATTTTATGTATAATTAAAAATGAAATCATGAATCAATCCCTAAACATTGACCAGATTGAAAAAGGACTGGCAAATACCACAGGTCAACACTGTCCTTGGTTAATATTTAGTTACAGTGAATATTCAGTTACTCACAGGCAGTTGAGTTATACCTGAATTACTGAAAACACTGAGATTCTTTTCAGAAGTCAAACACTACCATAATCCTTCCCCTCTTATGATATTCATTAATACTTAGACTGTTATTGCAATTAAAATGTATGTGGATTTTCCCTGTTGTCTAATTCATACAACAGAATATCCTAGTAACAACTGTAAAGTACAGAGGTGTTTATTAACCTACTTAAGTCATACTTCATGGCTCTATGCTGTGCCTGATAGTGTTATAAGTATCCTTATAACCTCTTTTACACCCTACCACTCTAGAGTTCCCCAATTCTTTCCTCATAAGGGCATTTTCTCCTTGTAGAAAATTCCTAGCAGCATTCTTTAAACTCTAATTTTTGCTTGATTTTTTCACTTGTAGTACACCCCAAATCATCTCAGCACTTGAAAAAACAAACAAAACCCCTGATTCATCTCTTTCCTGTAGCAAGACTATTGAGTTCTCCTAATTATTTTCCACACTGCATCACTCCACTGTTCCTTGAAACCTTCTGAACACAAACTCAGCTCTGTAGCTTTGCCCCAGCCCCTCCAATTTCTCAAGCAGTCACTGGTAGTTAGTGTCAACATAAATAATGCAGTTTGGTGGTTGAGAGCAGGTTGTTGAACAGCTGGCTGTATCCCACTGTTGCCATTTAGTGCTGGTCACAAAGCTTTCCTGGTTTGGAGAGCTTTGCAGCTTGCCTTTCCCTGCCCAGCCTTGCAGCACCACCTGACAACGTGAGAAACACTCTGCAGCTTCTTATGGATTTATAAAGCCAATTGCTGCCTGTGGAGACTAACTTGGTTTTATTACAGGTAGCATAACTGACTGCTCTTCATCACCAGCAGAAGAATTTACATGGCTCAACACAAGTAGTGCTTTTAGTGTCATGTAGGTGTTTTAGTGAGCAGTGATGCTCCCCAACAGTAAATGTGGCATCTTCCCTCTGTGCTCTTCCTGGGAAAATTGATTGTGTTGCCCTGTGTCAAACCACACGTTCCAAAGTGTGATATCTAAATGCATTTTAATGACTGTACCTCTCACCTGCTCACTTGGTCTCAACAAATATTCCCAAATAATTTCTCTCTGAAGAAATGGGCCTTCTTCCATCCTTTTCAATACCTGGATGCGAGAACTTTCCCAGCTCTGAATCAGCATCCACCTTTGAAGTGCTTATTAGACTTTTCATAGAATGTGAATACAATTTCCATGCACTACACTTGGTCCCTGTCCTGTTTTACTTACAGAACCTTCAGAGGAAGACTTCATGGAAAAGCCACTGTCAGAGTAGCTCCTAATGTTGAGGTTTTATTATTATCTTTTGCATACTAAGCATTTTGTATTTGCTCAAGTATCTTAATTTAAGTTTCTTCCTGCCATCAAATTCATTTTCTTTGGTCATGTTTCTTCAAGACTAGGGAAGAGACTCTCCACCTGTGCTGGGCACTGCTGAGGAACCTTGAGTGTTGTGTCCAGCTCTGATTATCATTATTGACAGGTCAATGCAAAAGAAAAAAAATAATCAGATTTTATAGGTTGAATTCTTTGTGATAACTGGTCTTTCTAGCTGGGAGGCCAGACCCTTGATCACAATCCTTGACCAACACCAAATAAGTTTATCAGTTAAAGCTGATGCATGGTTTCAAATAAAGGTGTACCCAAAATGAGCCCCAGTCTTGTACGTGCCTAGTAAAAACGGCATTTCTGTGTTTGAAGTTTCTTAAAAAGCCAAATCTTTGCCTTAGAGATGCAATTCTCAATAACTTTGTTGGCAGAAGGTGAAGAAAAATGCAGCTTGTGCTGTGTTTAACATAATAAAATTGCACAACACAAACCTGATGTGCATAATAGATTATGTTACATATATCAAATTACACATACTCAGGTAAATTTTTCGAAAGGGTGACCTTCTGTAATTTCTTATGCATCCTAGAGCAGTGTTAAAAATACATTTAACATTTGAAATTCAGATGGTTACAGTTATAAAGCTGATGACTCATAATATCTGAACATGTAGGGTCTTAACTTGATATGTGATTTACTGAGCCTTTAAAATTTATATGAATTATTAAATTAATTCTGTGCTACTTAAATGAACCAGAATTTATCATAGGTTTCAAAAATTAACATTACTTGTATTTAGTCTATTCTTGTATTTGTTAATTCGGTCCTTGTGTTTCACCAAAATTCCTCAAAGTTCCCCTATTGTTCTGAAAATCCTTGATAGGCAGGAAGGGGGGGGGGGGGGGCAAAATAATAAAAGCATTATTGTGGGTTTTTTTGCAGATAGATGGACTATAAACCAGGATCCAGTAAAATAAGGATCAACCATCCCCAGTATAAGGTCACATTCTGCCAAGCACAGCTGTATGACCCTGGTTCTGCTTTAAAGCAAAAAGGTTCAATCAACGCTAAACTAAAGAGTTGAAAGATTTATTTTTTTTTAGTGATTAGAAACAAATAACAAAAACTTTAGAGGTGGTAGTAGTTAAGAGAGAAAAAAACACAGATGTGAAGAGCCAAATGAGTCGGAAAGTGGTACAGAAAGATCCAGAACTATCACACTCCAAAAATCAACCCAGGCTGTCACCTTCCCCCGGTGGTGACGTCCTGCCCGGCACTGACTCAGTGGTGACTCCACTGAGGAGGTGAACACAGCACTTGGCCTCTATCAGTTCCAGCCACTTGCTTTCTGTATTAGTGAATAAATAGCTCTTCTCAACCACACAAAATCTTATCTTCTACTCGTTATGACTGCTGTTTACTATCCCTTGGCTTTTTTTTTTTGCCCCAAACTAACGAAATCGAGCTGATAATTCTCTGAGTCCCAACTGGAACACTGACAACACCTGGTGCCTTGTTATTCACAGAATCAACCAGGTTGGGAAAGATCTCTGAGATCATCAAGTCCAACCTTTGACCCAACCCCACCTTGTCACCCAGCCCATGGCACTGATGCCACATCCAGTCTGTCCTTAAACACCTCCAGGGACGGGGACTCCACCCCCTCCCTGGGCAGCCCCTTCCAATGTCTGATCACTCTCTCTGGAAAGAACTTCTTCCCAATGTCCAACCTAAACCGCCCCTGCTGCTGCTTCAGGCTGTACCCTCTTGTCCTATTCCCATGGGTTCTGGCTGCCTTCTGAATTTCACCACATTCTAGTTCCTCACAAACAACTCAGTCATCTAGAAAATAGCTTTCTGCTCGTGTCTCCACTAAAACTCACTGCACAACCACCTCAAACTTTCTGTAATCACATTCTTGGCAACTATTTTGGATTCTCAGCCCATTTATTGTTTCACACATCCATACCTCTCCATCACCTACTCCTCAAGGATTCAATCCCACCATAGATTACCACCCCAGTATTTTACACTCCCCTCAAACAAAGAGAAGCTTTACTAACACCATTTACATCTGTATTTATATAAGGTAGTGGTATTAAGTAGTGGACAGAAACTAAACAGAAGTTTCAGTGTACCCTTCAATTTGTGCATGAAATTACCAGCTAGAATTGTCTTTTTTGTGCATCTGACTTTTGTTCACTATAGAGCAGCAATTTACTGGCAATCCAGTGAATCAACAGAATTGTCACCTAAGGGAACTCGTACCACCTGGGGAGGGGGCGTGGTGTGCAAAAAAAAAAAAGGGGGTAGAAGGAAGGGGGTTTGGGTTGGGTTTATGTCTGGGGATGATTTTTTTGTTTAGGGGGTGGTTTTGTGTTGTGGGGTGGAGGGGGGGTTGTTTGTTTCATATGTGGGGTTTAGTTTTTTGTTTAATTTTGTTGTGTGTGGTTTTTTGGGGAGTGGGTAGTGGTTGTTGCTGGTTTTTTGAGTGGGTCCAATGATATGTAGGGGAGTAGGTTGGATGGGGCTCTGAGCAGTCTGGTTTAGTGGAAGGTACTCATGGCAAGGGCTTGGAACTCTATGATCTTTAAGGTTCCTTCCAACCCAAACCATTCTATTATTCCATATAAAATTCCATTCTAAAACTAAATTATAGAAATATAATCTTTTCAAAGAAAAATGTGGAAGTGGAGAAAACACCTTGCCCACAGGCTGCAATCTTGTTGAACAGTCCAAGCACTTCAGATGAGCAAAGGAGTCCTGGCATTTTATATCTTTTGAGTTTCTTTTTTTTTATTTATTTTTTTTTTGCAAGGAAATTATGCATTCCCTGTCCACTTGTGTCACAAGGGTCTTTGACAGCAATTTAACACCCTGTTAATTTTGAAGTACTAAGTACTTCTCCCTCATTTACCTTAGTCTGACTTGAATGAAAGATTTCTTCACAATATCCAATTCTGCACCATTTCACAAGGGGCCAAGAAACATTCATGCTCCAGTACATTTTTACAAAGTATCCCCAAGGTAACATCAGTGCTGCCTGAGACCTTGTAAAGGTCTTCCTGCTTCAGAAAAAGCTCAAGTATGTGCCAATGTAAAGATAAATATCCCTGCTCTTGGTGTTCCCCCCAAAAACTCTCCAGCTGTACTTCCAATTTGCTTCATTTCCTCTATTAAACCACACAAATACATCCTTCTGTTCTTCATGCAATTTTCAAAACACCTTTTGGGTTTTATGCTTCAAAGTATTCTCACAGTCCCTCTGTGATTCCCACTATCTTATCTCTGAATGTTCTCCTACCAGGTATCAACACTCTCTGTGACCTTTATAGTCTAAGAACTCTTCTTTGCTGATGGATACTACTCATATTTTAAATTCCTCACAGAAATCTGAGTGTTTTCAGCAGTTTCTTTATTGTGCCATGGCTCCTTCTCACCCTGAGTCTCACAGGGGCTCTGTCACAATCAGCTCTCCTGTTTATCTGATAAAGCTGGAGGGCACTGCTCAGGGGCCTGTCTCCAACAACTGCCAAACTAATTCATTTCATATGACTTCTATTAATATCATGGCCTCTTAAGTGATTTCCAAATGTTTTTCCTTCCTATGCACTCTGTTACAGATGAAAAATCACAGTTTCTGGACAGAAGGCTACACTTCGCTTACAGCTCTAGACACTTCTATGAAGTGTTATGATTTTCTCTGCTTAAACACACTGCTCCCACTGTATCTGGACCATCCCAGATCCTTCAGACCAGTCAGAAATTGGTCTGAGAGGCAGTTTGGTTCATCAGGATGTGACAGCCTGCAAGCCCTTCCCAGAAGCTGAGGCCCTACCAGCCCAAGCTCTTATTTTTTACAGTGAATTAGATCCGAGCTACAATCAAACTCCCTCCAGCCTTCTACCACATCTGCTCATGAGAGGCTGCCATTCCCCACCTGGATACACTGGACACCCTGGCACATGGTTATGTTAAGGAAAATTCCTTGCCCATCCATCCAGGAGCCACTCTGGCGGTGCAGAACCAGGTGATCACCCAGGTCCCTTCCAACCCAAACCAATTCTACGATTCCACAACACTTCCCTCTCTTATTTTCAGCTCTCCATAAGACAGCTTTTCTATGGCTGTTCTGCCCCAACTGGAGGACAGGAGGCTTTTCTCTAACAGCTGAAATGGCACCAGGAGCTTAAGTTGGTCTTTGTTTAAGCTTATTTTGCAGCAAAGCATTAACTCATTGCAAAGCTTAACTTCTATTCCCCTGTTCCCTGGTACTTGGGCTTCCTTTGTGAGATGTTTCCTTTACTGAAAAGATAGACACGACACACACTCTCTCATACTTCTGCCTGTTTATTTGTATTAACATTTGCTATTTATGTCTGATTTTAGCTCTCTAAATAATTCTAAAATTTTAATAAAAAAAGAGGTACCCTGAAACAAAAATATAATGAAGGCAAACAACCAAGGAAAGGATAATTGGATTTTTCTCAGGTTATGCTAATCTGTAGACTAAAAATGCTGTCTGGTTACACTTGAATACTGGTAATTTGCATGTAGCTGGGAGCACTGTCATGAACATATTAGATCACAGCACCTGACACTGGATGCTCTTTCAGACATCCAGCATTTCATACTGGAATTAGTTGACTTAGCATATTTAAACACATAAAACTACATTTTTTTTTCTACAACTATAAATCAGAGGGGATTACTTCTAATACAGTTTTTAAAAAAATCAAGTGTGCAAGTATTGGATCAAATGTTTCTAGTAAGCAGGAGATAACTACAAGCTATATATGCAATAGCTGTTTATGCCTTGCTTGGCAAAAACAATCATTCAGGCATTGGTATTCAGACAGTAAAGTGCTTGTCAAGATCAAAATGCTAATCATTGCTTGCTGAGAAATTCAGTTGTTCCCAGCTGTAGGGAGAGCAACATGTAGCTGGAAGCAGCTGCAGGATATTATCAGTATCCAGTGATAGAGTTCCTATGCAAGTGGATCAGCAACTGGTCATCAGTGCACCCCAGAAAATTTACAGAGCATGACACTACAGTGTTTGTACTGAACATTGAAAACAAATTTAGGAAAAAAAAAAAATTAGTATCAGAAGGCTTGTAATTCCTAAATCAGAATGCCACCTTTTCAATCAGCAAACCAAAATGTGTTCTCTGGGGTTTACAATGATGCTTCTTTCTTTGAAAAAAGGATTTGCTCATTGAAACCAGAGTAAGTCATAAGATGTAGTCAATTATATTGACACACTATATTAAGTTATATATACATAAATTTTCGTGTCTATTTTCCCTAATAATACCATTTCTGTTAAAAAAACCCAAAAAACAACAAAACAACCCACGTCAAATTTTTTTTTTTAACATTGCTGAATATTTTTATCTTGCTTATGTATTTGAAAAGGAATGAAGTTTAAGGACTAAATGAATAAGAAATAGGATAAAAGGACAAGCCTGGACACAACCACTGTTTCAGATTTAGCCTGCAGCCAGATTTATGTGAAAGGAACCTTGCATCAGCCCTACTGGTTTTAATCAAGTTTCACACCAGCTCTAGAATCTCTTTGCAGGGACTTGATTTCAGACTGAGAGCCCAGATCACCAGTGCATGCTGCAAACAAAGGCTGTTCCACACACCTGGGAGCCACCCTGCACTGGAACTGGGGTCCTGAATATTGTCATGAAATTCCAGACTGACAGGGTGTCATTTTACCGTTATCCTGCCAACCCAGCAGAAACTAAGTGCATGCTATGGAAATAAAGTGAAAGTCCTTTAATTAAAAGCAAACCAAAACACATCTTTATAGGATATACAAAACAGAACCTTTAACTGAATTCCCAGTCTCATCATGCAGCTAACTAGACCCTCCAAGGTGATATTTCCAGCAGCCTTTCCATCTCCAAGGAGCACAGCAGGTGGCTGAGAGGACTCCAGGGGTTGTGTCTCCTCACTTTCTAACCACAGGGAAGAGCCTGTCTTTGTTTGGTAACACATCAGAAACGTGGTGTCTCCCAAATACAGAATCCTGTACTGAGAATCAGTTTAAAAAAAAAAAATCCAAGCAAGCAAATAAACAAAAAACAAACATGATAAAACAAACAAACAAAAAATATAGAAAGATTTCTTCCAGACCAAGCTCTGGCTGCCTCTCAGGGATGCAATGACAGTGCTTACTTTGGTCCTAACTTCTCAGGTATAAAAATGTTGTCTTCACTCTGGACACTCTTGATCTTCACATTTAATCCTCTTAATCTTCTAGTATTTTGATCTACTTTTTGTTTTCCTGTATTATCCTCTTCTCTTGTAATAGATCTGATTCTAAGACTGTGTCCATCAAACTACAATCCCTTAGTCTGATGATTTAGCTCACTGTGGTTCCTATGACCCTTGAGTGAATTAGCAGTAACACTGGATATACTAAAAATATTTCTAGATTTTAATAGTCTGTGTTTCTTTACATTTTAGGAGTTTTTCAAGGCTACTACACTGAAGATAGACAATAATTGTTTTATACACAGAAACTACTTAAAGTTACAGTGGAGATCAAAACCTGAACATAAACATTTCCACTCTACCAAGATTAAAATACTACTGACATCAGAACAGCCAGAGACACAGGACTTGGGAGTCCAAAATTAAATTTCAGGCTCTATATAGCACCTCAATGCCTTTGACATGTCACTCCACTTCTGTGTCTTATGAGTCTTTATGAAATGGGGATAATCACAACACTTTTTTAGACCTAAGGGGCAATATTGCTGTATAAAGGCCAAGGGATACAATGCTGATTATTACTACTAGTAGTACAGAAACCAGCACAGAAACTGCTGCTAAAAACCCAAATTATTTAGTGAATTGTTGATATATAGTTGCCAACATTAAGTCAAGACAGCTACATAATTAGAATAAACCAGGAACATACTTGATGACTAGTACTGCTGCTATAGTACTCTTACATGGGTTTGGGGGGGGTTTTTTGCTTATACTTTTTCTTTCCTTTCCCCCCCCCTTTCTCATTTGAAATATTAAGGGTAATGGCCTAATTTCCAGAAACATTCTATTCACTTACCAGGTCGCTTAATATCAAGGACTGTTGTTTTAAGTAAAGTAAAAAAAATGCATTAAGTTGCCCTGTTATGCCAACTGAAGGATTTTATAGCAGGAGGGAATTATGGGACTGAGATGAAGTAGCCTGGAGGTTCAGGCTGTTTATATTTCTGTGACATAACTCTTCAGGCACAGATATAAATAAAACCTGTACATCAGGGCTTCAAGAATTCAACTGTGTATCCTGAAAAGTACCTGATATATAAATCCCAATGAACTCAGTTGAGTAGTAGCACTCAAAAGCACTCCTCTGTCCCAGTGTGATACACATAATTACCATTTCATATACGGAGTTCCATCAATCTCTAAAGACTTCACACTTGCAAAGAAATTTAAGGGTACTCTGTGTACAAAAGCCTCTAAAGATCAGGTCCTTCACTTCATTAAAACCTGAACAGCATTTTATTGTTATGAATTCTACACATTCAAGTTACCTGCATAAAAGTATTTAACAGCAAGTAATAATTTTTGGATATAAGTTCCAAAACTCCTGTTGCAGAGGAGAATCTTATTTTTGCACACATCACAAGAAACCTCTCTAAAACAGTTCACTGCATGAATTCAGCAGTACACTCTAATTAGTTGCTTTGTATTTACCCCAATGAGTTTCACTGACCCTATAATTTCTCAAGCATTACAGTTTTTGATCCCACAGTGAAACAAATCATGGTCCCTAGCAAAGTCCAAATATCAGTATTACACACACAGAATACATGTCTAGTTTATATGACTGAAATAAAGATCATTCTAATGTAACTTCTGAGGTAAATATAAAGTATATTTTCAAAATCAGTGTTGCATTTTATTGGGCACTGCACATAAAAGTTAAAGACTAAAACCTACGTGTTATTCTGGCAACAAGCAATTTTTTGAATAATCAGATCCTGAACACCTTCCTGAGATGCCTGGAGAGCAATAAGTTAGAGCAGAATTGCTCTGTGTCAACTGCTGCAAAATTTATAACTCATCCTGTGAAGGCGAAATCAGCTGTTTTCCACCTCCTGTTTACACAGAGCTCCATCCATTTTTTCCTTAGGTTAGCACAGTTATCTCACTGGTTTAGAGTAGTGAAACACTTAGGAAAAAGCCAATAAGCAATTCTCCTAAATATGTTTTATACAACCTTTGGCACTGGGTGCAGTTTGAGGCTCTGAGAGCCACTAAGGTCACATTAACTTCAGGCACAGTCTGACTGCAGTGCCAGAGATTTCCCTCTGGAGGAAGACAGCATTTGCCCATAGTTTGGATCCCAAATGCAAACAAGCAACACTCTTCACAAGCATCAGAGCCACAGGCTCAACGAGAACTTTCCTTCACAGAATCACAGAATGAGGAAAGGCTCGAAGGGCCCAAAATGTCTCATCTGGTCCCACCCCCCTGCTCCAGCAGGGCCAGCCCAGAGCACATGGCACAGGATTGAGTCCACACAGCTCTGGAATGTCTCCAGTCAGGGAGACTCCACACCCTCCCTGTGCAGCCTGTTCAGAGCTGGGTCACTGCCCAGCAAAGAAGTTCTTCCTCCTGTCCAGCTGGAGCTTCCTGGGCATCAGTTCCTGCCCGTTCCTCCTGTGCCATTGCTGGGCCCCCCGAGCAGAGCCTGCTCCATCCTCTGCCCCCTCCCTGCAGCCCCTGACACACCCTGGGGAGATCCCCTCTCAGAGAATCCACAGCTGCCCTCTGTCCTGAGAGGTGACTGAACCTAATTCTAAGGAATAGCACGTGATTTACAACTATTATCTTGGAATTAGACAAGATCCTTCCCTGCAGCCCAGCTACTCGTGCCTAGAGCAACCAAAGACAGCACTCAGGAGGACAAATAAAACCCTCAGCTGACTGACACAAGTGCTTCTCTCTCTCTCTCTCTCTCTCTCTCTCTCTCTCATTTTGATGCTGAAACATCAGTAAAAAGTATTTATGGCTTTGTAACCACACAAAGTGTCCTTTCTGTGGGACTGACTCACATAATGTAAATTCTCTTCCAAAACGACACAAGGAGACAGGACCCTGCTGCAGTTGGATCAGCACAGAGAGTGAACTGAAAGCAATTCTATCCTTTGTAGAAAAAGAATATTTTGGTCTGCACCTATTTGCCAGAATTAAACCCCAGATTCTGAAAGTTTTAACTATACACAAAGTATCTCTAAGTGTATGGAAAACCTAAGTCTGTCATCAGCCAGTGACCCTGGCACAAAAATGCCTTTACAGCCCACTCACAGAAAAGCACTTCCAGAAAGAAAGTTGTAGCTACACAAAACCAAGGCAATGGTAGTAATTTTCAGGATTCAGGAATTTACAACTTTAACAGACTTACAACAAAAGCACCCCCTGTCTGCCTTTGTTGCAGGGTTAGAAATTCAAGTAAAACTAAATACCTTTCTACAGATAAAGTGCCACCAGATGTGTGAAATGTTTTCTATTATTCACATGCTCAAGACGTGTTTAAAGTGTAGATGTTAAAATAGAAAAAGAAAAAGGCATCTATCTACAAAAAAAAAAATAGACAAGTGGTCAAATACTTCTTAAATAGAGGGGTAACTTTCCAAAAAAAAACCAAACAAACAACAAAGAAAAACAAACAAACAAAAAAACCAGAACAAAACAAACAAAAGAAACCCACAACCCCCCCCCCAAAAAAAAAGTTTAGCAGAATGCAACTTTTTTGATTCACAAGTAGTTTTACAGCCAAAAGGAGAAGAGCACAAACTCAAAACCAGGCAGACTAAAGTCAACACAGAAGAGTAGTGAAAATTTATGAAGAGCAATATTATTAAGAACTATGATAAAATTGCTATAATGAAAGATACACTTGATCAGTTCAGGTTTCAGAATGTTACATTCACTTCCCCTGGAATGGCACAACCTCACTCTGTAGTTTTCCAGAAATAATCTGGCACCATATTTTTCAGGTTGTCATTGACTTAAGGTTTTTTATGCTTTAACCTCAGGATACTGCTCCAGGGAACAGAGAGACAACAATTTCCCAATTCCAAATGATGCAAACCTATAGCCCATCACTACCTGCCCTCTTCCACCACATCCTGTTCTTCAGGACCACTTCAGGGGGGATTCTGCCCCTCTGCCCCCTCAGGTGACACCCCCCTGCAGAGCTGCTCCAGCCCTGGGGAACAGCACAGGAGGGACATGGAGCTGCTGGAGAGAGTCCAGAGGAGGCATCAAAGATGATCAGAGGGATAAAGCAGCTCTGCAGGGGGGAAAGGCTGGGAGAGTTGGGATTGTTCAGCCTGGAGAAGAGAAGACTTTAAGGTGACCTAATTGTGGCCTTCCAGTACCTGAAGTGAGTTCATAAGAAAGATGGAAAGAGACCTCAAAGCTCATCTCACTCCACCCCCTACCATGGGCAGGGACACCTTCCACTAGCCCAGGTTGCTCCAAGCCCCATCCAACCTGGCCTTGGACACTTCCAGGGATCCAGGGGCAGCCACAGCTTCTCTGGGCAACCTGTGGCAGGGCCTCCCCACCCCCACAACCAAGAATTCCTTCCCAATATCCCATCTAACCCTACTGTCTGAGAGTTTGCAACCATTCCCCCTTGTCCTGTCACTCCTGTAAATGAGGCACCATCCCTCTGATCCTCTTGGTGGCCTCTCTGGACTCTCTCCAATGGCTCCATGTCCTTCCTGTGCTGGGACCAGCCTGGCTCTGTGTGTGGTTCTCACTGATAGCAGGGAACACAGCAATATTTTGGGTGAGTTTGAATGAAGTGGACATGACAGCAATGCAGTGGTGTTCTGTGTTTGTGTGTATGCACATATAACAAGAGTTGTTGGAAGCACAGCCAGACTGATGAATACACTGCATTGTTCAGAACTTTTAGTCTCACCTCCCTGCAGAACCTTTCAGACTGCCAGTAGCTTGAAGCAAATGCAGTTTGAAGGACAGTGAAACTGGTTCTTAGGTGGGGAGATTCACTGCTCTTACTCATCTGAGCTACAAGGAACCAAGCCAGAGCTGTAAAGAGGACAATGAATTATCACCTTGATGTGTCCCTCTGCTTTTCACACTCAAAATTTGAAAAGCAGCCGTCTTATAAGATGTAAACTGAAGACACAGTTTCAACATTTTTCTACACTGTAATCCAGGTTTGCTTGTTATCAACACAGACACAGCTGTCAAACCCACTTGGATGTAACTCCAGAGGAACCTACTTGGATATACTTGCCAATGACACCCCAAAATATTTTTAACTCAGAAAATGCACCATTCTGCAGCACTCTTCCATTTCCACCACAGCATCATGCACCCTGCAGTCACTGTTCAGTCCTCTTTATCAGAAACTGTACCCTATACCTCCCAGGCTTAAGCCATAGATTTAGACTCATTATAGTTACAAATATATTCCCATGCTCATCAGATGAGTGGTACTTTCTGGAAGCTCATTTTAGCTCTTAAAGACTGACTCTGCAGGAGGGTGGCTACATGCAAGGTAGGAATGTTCTTTATGACTTCTGATTCTCCACTGGAGAACAGAGGCCCCTGCATCTAAAGAAATGCTGACAATGTTTTGGGATTTCACTTTCTTACTGCTCCATGGAAGAAAAAGTAATAAATTCTGAAGAAAGTAAATAAAGATCACTTTTAAACATGTTCCCTTTAAACACTGAGCTACAATGAGTTCTTGTTGCAATACAATGATTTAAACTTATTAGCAATAAAACACAGGTACACGTTATACTTCAATATTAACTGCATTTTTATGCATTTACAAGCACATGTGTGTAGAGAAAAGCCAGACATGGGCAATTAGATTAAATTCATGATTTTCCAGCATGACTCATCTCTTCTCCTATCTAAATATGCCAGGAATTAACTTATCCATGAATTAGGTTGTAACAATCTTGCTTTAAACTAGCAAATAATTTAAAAGACACTTTATGCACATAGACATAAGCATGGAAATAAAAAAAGAAAAAAGTCATATTTTGCATGCTGCACCTCAGTTTCCCAAGTCTGCTTTTTCTTTTTTTCCACATTTTTTCTGTCTCTTGATTTTGCTATAAATTTTCACATTGCTGCCATGTGATACACAGATAAAGAACTTTTAATGTATACAGAGATTTGCACACAGGTTTATATATATACAAATATATACACACACATATGTATGTGGGTGAAAGCATATACACAAACCTAGGAAAATTTGTTTCCTTTTCTCTTGAGAAAACGAGTTTTTATGTTTTCCAACTGGCACTGAAGGGAGAAGCATAGAAAAATAAAAAAAGAATAGCTGGCAGATGATCTGGGAGATCTCTACCAAACACAGGCTCGAGCAGGATGAACTCCACGTGCTTCTCACCTTATGGCAATATTTAATCATTATTTTTTCACAGGTCTTATTTCTGTCCCTGCCATTCCATGTCAAACACGTTTGGTCACATGTTTGGACACACCCCTGCAACAGAGAAAGTGTTGGAAAGCTTCTGAGGAGGATTAACAACTGTAGTGATACTTGTTCATGTTGGACTGTGTCAATGTTCTGGAACACCAAATTTATTCACTGGGATAGGAGATCCAACCACAAAGCTAAATCTCTAGGGAATTATTATTTTGCCCATCTGTCCTGGAGTAGAGACCAGGCTGGGTGCTTATGCCACAATATTTCATTTTCTATGTGTTGGTCTGAGCATGTTAAAGCTGAATGTCTCACACACACCACAGAGAAAGCAACCATACACTGTTCAGAGAAGGTCAAAGTTACAGGAAAGGAAAACAGGCAATAAAGCCTCAATCCTGACACACAGCTCCTCTTATAATTTACTGCCAAGGTTGTTGAGAACACTGTATACTCTAACAGAAAAGACAACAAGGATACTGAATAATACATTTCAATGTAAATCTAATTGTTTTAAAACAAAACAAAACAAAAAGATGAAAAATAGCTTTTTAATTGCAAGTAATATTTACATATTTCTAATATATTTGTAATGCATTTCAGGAGGAACTCAGTTCAACCTGAGTTGAACTCAGTTCTATTTGTTTCCAGTTAAAGCATTTGAGTCAACCTCATTTTTTTTAACTAGTAAAAAAATTCATTTTTTACTTTAATGGCTTCCCCTGGATGCTTTGGGGAAACAATCAGGAAGGCAAAACCCTTCTCCCACCACCTGTCTGAACCCTAGCCCCAAACAAAGGGTTAAATGACAGTTGATTCCCTGAGCCAGGTTAAAATTTGACAGGATAATTTGCAGAATGTGAGAACAATCTTGAGGTAAGAAATAAAAAGGTTCACTGTGAGGAGCTGTTGTGTGCTTTGCACTTAACACATGTAACCTCGGAGTCACACACACACATTAATATTCAAACAGTGGGGCTTGCAAAATATCCTACAGTGTTTCTGAGGCCTCACTGGGGACATGTACCCATGGTATCGAGGTTATGAACATACTGGTAATAGAACAAAACAGGATTATCTTGCTCATTCTCTTTCCATCAGACAAAGATACACGCAGGCATATATGTAATCCTTGGAAAATTGTCTAGCTCCTATATCAGCTAATTTAACCTTACCTAGTAGCAATGAAACCATCAGATTTGTGGGGCATCGTTGCATTCCTCTCTACATTCCTAAAATAAATTTTCATATTCCTGACCAAGAAGAAAAACAATATTATTTCCCCGAATACACGTCCATTAGCATTTTATTGTGAGGATAAATACTGAATCCTCTAACAGTCAAAAAGTGCTTCAAGTAATTCACTTTTGAAGAAGGTCTTAATAATATATGCAGTATCATTTTACCCATAGTAGCAGGAATATTGATCTCACACCATTAAAGTTTGCAGCATTTTTAAAACCCATTACCTTGGTGCACATTAGCTTTCACTGCCAGAAAGGACATCACATTTGCTGTTAACTCCTGGCAGACATCAATACAAAAAGGTGATTCCACCTGCTAGAGTGTCTGCCTGGCTGCTGGATAATGTCAGTCAATAAGTAAAATCACTTTCTTACAGTGCTCGTAAAACAAGGTGTCGGCTGCACATTCAAATATCAAAGTTGCATTTCTGTATTTAAGATATTAATGAGCCTTAAAATACTTACTCTTCCATTTACTAACATGTACTTCACGAACACCAGCAGACGTTTTATAAAGCATAAAAAGGAGTGGATTAGTGTAACAGTGCCTGGATAACACCAGGATGGATTAAAACACTGACAGTCAGTGTGTACAGCAGGTCATCACAGACACCACTGAATCATAAGAGAAAGACCTGTCAAGTTGCAGATAAAGCTGGCACTTGATGATGATAAATTATTTACTAAGTGCTCTTGTTGAACCATTAGGAAAATCCTTTCTTCTTCCTCCACCATCCATTCAACTCAAGAGAATGCTACATGCTTGTTTTAAAACAATATATAGCAAAAGAAAGCTCATTTTTAGAAAAAAACAAAACAACGGGAGTAAGTCTGAGGATACCAGCTGGGAACAATCCTGTGTTATCAATCTGAAAGTGCCTGGATTTTCATCAGTAGTATCAAAATTGTTCAGAATAATACACCCTGTGAAAGTGTATAATTAGATTGGCAAGGAGACTTGGGTGGTGGAAAAGTACTGAGAATGCACATGTCAAAAAAAAAAAAAATAGCTTTAGAGGCATTGGTGCACCACTGGTATCAATGGTTTTCCTCAGAATTCTTAGGATTACCTAAGAATGACAGAAGAAAACCAATTCTACCTTAGCTCTCAGACAAAATTATTCCACCCTAATTATCATGTAGTCAGTATTGCTCTTTATACCATGGAAATTTGTGCTCTGACAACCCATTCTTTAAGAACAGTCTCCTTCTGCCCTCTCAGTTTGCTGTGAAGTCTGAGCTGTGTTTGCAGTTACCTAAAGACTTCAAACCCCCAAGAAATTCAGCTCCACTCAGCTTGTCTGGGTAAAGAGCTGAAACCCAGACAGTTCAACTGGGAAACAACATATTTCTGGGTTCACAACACGTCTCCAGCAGCAACTGTGGACCCCAGAGGATTTTGGATGTGCTCAGTCCAAGCTGCTTATCTAAAATTGGTATTAACAGAAATATTTAATCAGAAAGTTATGTAGGATTTGCCCAAATACAGAAGATTATTTTGAAAGTGAATTAGTAATTTGTTACACTTCAAAGGCAAAAAAAAACCAAACCACACACACCAAAAAAACCACTACAAATTTCCCTCACTGAACTAACATAGCTCAAAATCACAACAGCAAATCTTCAGTCTACTCTGGGACTGGAGGTACTCTAATCCAGTAAAAAAAAATGAAATATCTTGAAGGCAAAGAGGTATATAACATACAATATCCATTACTGCATTAACACTACAAGAACCCACTACTTTGTTTCCAACTGCTAATATAAATTTTTATAGTTGGGTGCTGAGAAATCAATGATCTTTAAATGTCAGAAGAAAAAACCCAATATCCATAATCTTCCACATAAATTCAACATTTAAAATAGATCAGTGATTCCATACATCCTCTGTTTAGATTTCTGGACACTCCATACTTAATTCAGACCAGGCAAGGCTGCAGTTTCACCCACCAGCTTCCCCAGTGAAAGAAATCCCATTGAAAAAATCCACGTACAAAGGAAAAACAAAGAAAAACAAAACAGAGACAACTCCAACTGGGCAAATCTGTTATTCCATGCAAGTTACTGAACTTATGGAAATTTACACCAATATAAGATTTGTCTCTGAACAGCATAGACATGCTTATGATGTATATCTGCAGGTAGTTGACTGGACTCTAAACACTAAAATATGCACATTATTTACACTGTGTTTTCAACAAATACTCCAGTTGCAACTAAAAAAAATACAGCTTAAGTAGTGAATTTTAACTCTTAAAATCCTATATTAGCCCTATTTATTCTACACTTTAAAGCCACATAAGAAAGAGGGGAAGAGATTTTAATAAGTACTTGATGAGACTGTCTAGCTAATTTGTCGCAATGAATAACAATGATAAGGATTCCTGTATAGGGGAAGTGAAGGAAGACTTGAGACAACTTCAGTCTCTTAAAAATATTCTTGCAGAAATAAACATGTATGTCCATCAACCCATTATTAATAATGTACTTAAAAGGTGCAAAGTTTGAAAACTGATTTTACATGTTTAGCAAGTTACAGAGAGAATTTTTCCTCACTCCATTTCAGCACAGGGCAAGATTCTAACTGGTACATAACAACCCTGAAAGACACTTGCTGAGGGCCTGCCATCTAGTTTGGAATGCCAGAATTCACAATAAAGGTGCACTTTCCACCTCAACATCCACTGGGACTTGGCAGCATCATGTAACAGTGACAATCTTATCCAAAAAACACGGTTTTCTAAGCAACAACATTACTGATCCTCTGTCAATAAAACACCTGGGAATCAACCAGGCTGGAAAAGACTTCTGAGATCGAGTCCAACGTGTGACCCAACCCCACCTTGTCACCCAGCCCATGGCACTGATGCCACATCCAGTCTGTCCTTAAACACCTCTAGGGATGGGGACTGTACCCCCTCCCTGGGCAGCCCCTTCCAGTGCCTGATCACTCTCTCTGGAAAGAACTTTCTAATGTCCAACCCAAACCTCCCCTGGTGCAGCTCAGGGCTGTGCCCTCCTGTCCTGTTGCAGGTTCCTGGGAGCAGAGCCTGAACCCCCCCAGCTCGCCCCTCCTGTCAGGAGTTGTAGAGAGTGAGAAGGTCCCCCTTGAGCCTCCTCCTCTCCAGGCTGAGCCCCCCCAGCTCCCTCAGGGCTCCTCACAGCACTTGTGCTCCAGACCCTTCACCAGCCTCGTTGCCCTTCTCTGGACCTGTTCCATCAGCCCATATCCAAGCAGCACCAACTCTTCAAAGAAACTAAAACTCACAGTAAGAACTATTATTGTTTAAAGTTCAGTAATAACTGAGTTTCTTATTAAAGGAACATAAGTAGTATAGATACAAGAAGCTCTTAGTCTTCATTCATTATATTTCTTGGGAAAAAAAATACCTCTTATTTCTGGTGCTTAACCTAACCAGGTGGACAATCCTCAGAGAAAAAGTGTGTTCTTTCACAAGGTGCATTTACAGGAGCTCAGGAAAACCTGATCCTTACAGAAAACCAGATCTAACAGTCTTCTAACAGCTGATGAATACTTCTGCATAATACTTCTCTCAATGGCTTTTCTGTCCTGTCAGCTCATAATTAATAACACCTTCTGTGAAAAAGACTTAGGTTACTAGACATATTTAAGTCCAAAAATCAAAGCTCACTTGCACCAAAGGGATTACTTGCTTCCACTCCCTCAGAGGTCAAAGCCACTTTCAGCTCTAACAACAAGGTACTCTGGTTATCTAGTTCATTCAATGCACGGGGGATTTTTATTTTTTTTTTTAATAATTAACATACCTGAAGCTTGATATGATTCCAGCATCTAATTTACATGGTAAGATGTTTGTGTTTGGAGTCTCTGAATTGCTTCTGCGTGAGAGGTAGACTTTGATAAGTTTTTAATTAAATTGATAATATCATTTTAAAAGCTAAAACACCTAGAGTATAAAGGACACAAGTAATAACAGATTTTATAAGGCTTAGCAGCTTTATAAAGCCTGCTTGCTTTGTGGAAGAAACTGCTTTTGTGAAAATGTGTGTTTGCCATCTGATTGCTTCTGAAGAATATTTAAAGAAGGTTAGACACCTCTGATTTTAAGAACTATTGTGTATTACCCTTGCAATAATACAGTTTTGTTCTGTATTTCAAAGTGGGAGGGCTGTAAACCTTTCCTGCTGAATTAAATAGCTCTGCATTTCATGCTCTCTGCTCCTTTCAGAAAGCAAGCTCTGCCTGTGTGTTAAATTCTATGCTATAAAGTGACATTTCTACTTAATTGCATTGTACTTGCACTTTAACAACTACAATTATTTAGAAAATATTGCTAACATCCTAAGAGGGGGCCACCTCTTAAGCAGGTGAGTTCCAATCTGGCTCACAAACACTGAAATGAGGCAGTACATCATCTGTGGAATGTTTTACATGCAACTAAAGAAGGAAGCAGCCAAGCAGTTTTCAAAGACACAAAGAATCTCTAACTGGGGATAAAGTATCTCCAACAGAAGCTGAACAGTCTGAGCTGCTGAACACCTCCGGAAAAAAATGACCAAATAACCAGAAAGGTTAAAAACTGGCAAGACTCATACCAGTCTATCTAAATGGAAATGTATTAAATTGAAGAGTAGAAAATTATTTCCTATATGGGAACGGATATCAACCTGAATTAGTAAAATCCCAGAATCGAGGCTTCAGCTGCCACACTAAGGATTTTTGAGAATTCCATCAATATCTCTTCACAGAAAAGAACATAGGAAACCTCAGGTGATGTAGAAAAGCAGATCCACCCAAAGGCACTGCTGAACATCTCACCTAAAGTGTCCACATCTTCACCTGGCTGACAGGAAATCAGACACACTCCAAGTCAGGCTGCTGTTCCAGCTGACTGGGCTCCCAAGACAAACAGCAGAGAGCTTTAGCAGGAGACAGAGCACTTAGGTCAGAGCCAGACTGCTGAAATCTGAGCCAGATACCTGTCCTAAATCCAGTCCCAGATCTGCACAGCTTAACACGGGAGACCCACTGGCATCGACACGGACAAAATGCAATATTTTTAAGTGACTCCCAGCACAGCAAAGAGAAATACTGCAATTCTTGCATGAAATACAGAAGGAAGCGTTCTCAACCTTCTCTTAAACCATGATTTAAACACTAGCCAAGCGTGAGTCTGATGTCACAGTATGTTCAACATGATGAGAACCTGACACACAGCAGGGCCAGACCTTCCTGTTGTGAACTTAGCGAGCAAATCACTGCTTGAGGTTTTTTATTTTCCCTTACATCCCTGCTTTTTGGCAAATTTCCACTACCATTGCATTTCAGAAGAAACAACCTGTTACTAAACAACTGAGCACTTTATTTTACAAGTAAAAAAAGTTTAAGTCATGTCATTACTTAAAGAGTAATAAATTGATAGATTAAGAAACATGAAATAATAATTAAGAATTGGTTTGAAACATACTTCACCAAATAGATTTATATTTAAAAAATAAATAAATAAATCTTTCCACAGTAGGAATGTATTCATTCTGATCTGAAATACAAAAAACAGTAACAAAAACACAAGATGAATTCCAAACGCTAAACAATTTTACGGGAGCAGATACAATGTATATTATTTCAGTTTCAGTTATACAAATTCTCAGGAGGAAAAATAGCATAACATGACTATTAGCTGGAAGAGTCTGAAAACATCCTTGCACATACTTTTCTTGCGCCACATCAAAACCAAAATTAAACTTTTTTTGTGTTTTTCAGTGGAAAAAGTGCAATTACTACAAGCTCTGGAGTCAAGACTCTTGCTGTGCCGTTGAGTAGCAGGGCTGCCATCCAACAGGCATCCTGCCTAGGGAAAATTTTCTGTAAAGCCCAGGCAAACTCAGAAATATCTCCCCACTTTCATTTAGCTTTGAAAGCCCCTATTTCTATTTCAGACTGTGAGAAGGGCTTATGTGCTTTAAAACTCATCTGCCTTTACCAACTCTAACACCTGGTCCAATAAAAGTTATTACAAGCCTTGCTCCCCTCTGCTTCCTCAGACCATCCCCCCAACAGCAACGTTCCATCCCATACAAGTCTTCAGGAAGTATTTGAAAATGTTCCTTCTCTGAGAAAATCGACTTTCAATTTCACTCACTAGTAAGTTGAAGGCAAAATACTTTGTATTTTTCTACATCTAGGACAGAAATAGGGAGATTTTCTCACTAGTATCACTGAAATTGTAGTAATTTGGCTGCCTTTCCCCCAGTCACAAGTGAAATATTCAACTGAAATAAGATACCTGAGTTGCACATGTTGCATGGTCTTTACATGGTCATAGCAGAGAAATAATCATTTGCTGTGTATTTTAGTATGGTTTTTAAAAATGTTTGGGTTTCCTCAACTTACTGTAAAGGATTCATACTGAGATTATCAGCTCTATTTTCACCTCAGACTGGAGATAACATCTAGTGCTGGTAATTGTGGAAGACTGAGGTAATTTAACTCTATGTTTGATGTTGTCAGATTTGAAAACCCAAATGACGGGCAAGACTTTTCTTTATTGATCATTGAATATACATGTATATATACATATATGTGTGTATGTATATTTATGATATATGTTCTTTTTAATAGTGAGAGTGAGCCACAAATACAATGCCTGCCTTATTTATCATATCTAGGATCTTGAACTATGCATATTAGCAGGTATATGGTGTGGAATATCCTTTGGATCATTGGGGCCAGTTATCCCAAATCCTTGTACACCCCTGGACACCTGGATTTAGTATAATTGGGCAGTACTTTATAATATTCTGATTATATATGAAAATACATGAAACAAATGTTTCTCACAGTGCTCCCCTGGAGATGTCCTCACTCAATTTATAAAGGTTTTTCATACAGGACTGGATCTAATTACTAAAAAACTAAGGCTCAAATTCCCAAGGAATCACCACAGAAGTTTTTACACTGCTAAACCACATCAAATGCTTGCAACTCAACAAGAGACAGGAGTGAAACAGAGCTCTAAATCTACCTGAACTGGCAAGCTCTAACCTGTTCTCATCTTTTCTTTTTAGTAAAATAAACCTCTGTGATAAGTCACAGAGAGACTACAGAAAGGAACCCTCCAAATCAACATAGGAAACCAAACATACTTAAAAGACTGGTACAGTCATTTCACTCTTGGACTCCCTTTAATTTCCATCTAAGAGTGGAAGCAAAGAAGAAACATTCTGGATGCTGTTTCCAAAACATGTACCTGTGTTCATAACAGGGCTACAAATATTTTGTATGTCAGTGTTTCCCCCACCAGCCTTTTTCTTTCTTTTCTTCAAGTGTTCTTGGAGCCTAAGAGGTATTGTAGTAAAGAGTTGAACTGGTATTGAAAAAAAAGGTATTCAGAATTCAAACTATCTCTGTGCTACATAGAATAAATACTGTGGAAGCTTAAGTTGCTCTTGCTTTATTTAATTTTCTTTCTGCTTCCAGTCAAAAGTCTGATTCAAATCACAGAGAATGGCTGAATGGGGATTCTCCAAGGACTGTAGCTATAAGATACTCTGCCAAACTCTCCCAGCACCAGAGAATTGGATTGTTTGGATGCACACAAAAATAAAATCATGTTAAATTTTGAAGTTTTAAATATATAAAGAGGCGAGTTGTCTAACTGTGCTCCCAATGCAACATGGCACACAACAATATGATGACCCTCTTATTCAAAACATTTTAAAATAAAAATTGAACCCCATGTCCAACGCAATAATTACTAAAATGTTATCAAAATACCACTTTCTACTTTGATTTCAAGCTATCAGCTGCTCAACTGGCATCTTATACTCTCACAAGATTCTTACTGTAGCTGAAGTTATTTTATACGTTGTTTTAAAAACTAGCAGGTTTTCTTTTTTTTGCTGGTGCTTCCTTAAAAATTCCCAAGGGAGTAAATCAAGACAATCTGCAAAGCCTACAGTCAAGAATTATTTTTTTTTAAAAAAACCACCTCAGATAGCCTTGGTAATCAATTTTTTGCCCTTCAGGAAAAAGTCAGTTGCCTTAGTAACAGAAAGCAAATGACAAACTAAGCTACAAATATGTTTTAATGAACTATTTGTTTTAAAAACAAGGAGGTTTTTAATCAGTACTTATGTTCCTACAGAATATAAACCCACTAAATGCACAATAAATGGCCGTGCGTGTGACACAAAATCTTTCCTAGACTAAAACTCCTGAGCCCGAATTGTAATCCAAGTTTCATGGAAGTTCTAAGCCAGTGATGCTGAAAAGTTTCTCTTGTTTACAGGTGTGGATCTGAATGAACAATGAATTTAAGATCTCTGTCCTCGTTTGTAACCTCAACTATCAGTCTTAAATTAAGAATTTTATTGGTAGCAATTTACTCGTATTTTACCAAAGGGTCCAATCTTGAGAAACACTGACATTATTGTTGTTACAGATCACTTTAAATATTGCTGTGCACCCTACAAAAGCGGGTTTAGAAACATGAAATTCTTCCAGACAAATCCTAATTTCACAGAAGAACCCATAAAATAGACTCTTTTGCAGTACAACACTTGAATTCTGCTGAAGATACCACCATTCTCCACGTCTTCCTACACTACTAACATCATCTAAGGAACTAACATTAACTAAGCTGTGAAGATTCCAGGAAAAAAAGTATGTATTTTAAAAGTTCAGGTGGATTTGGTTTGGTTTTTTTTTCCTATTTCAACAGGGTTTTCTTTTTCCTATCAATAGAGACAACACTTTCAGAAATGCCAGAGGAGAAATCATTAGTTATTTAACATCACACAAGGAACTGACCTACTGCATTTTACCCCTACAGAGAGGTAAATTGTGGAGGGATTCAGAGAGATTAGGATGCAGGTTTACAACTATTATTCTTATATTAAATAGACTAAATATTAGTACAAACTAACAAGCTAGACAACCACCACACAAAAATAATGCCAGGTAGTGCAGGAAGTGTGGATCATACAAAAGGGTCCTCCCCACAGAACTCTCTTTTGTTTCCTTCCACTGTAATATTTTAAAATATCTAAAATTAAGCAAATTCTGTTTTTTCTGTATCAATTTATAATAGCTGAAGGTGGAAAAAGAACCAGGACTTAGTTAGAAGGAGGTGTAACATATGGGAGAGTTGAACCATCTCAAATGCCTGAATGTGGGTGATACTTTTGTTGTCCAGATGAGTTACATGAGACTGCTGTGGGAAGATAAGGATTCTCAAGAATTCTGATGTGTATGAACATCAAACAGGGATTGAGGATACACACAAGAGGTCACCCAGGGTTTTTCATGGGACTAAGATGATCTTGGTTGGGGCTTTTGCATTGTTTGTATGTTTGGCTGTTCTTCAGAAGGCAGATAACTCTGAAGGATCCAACAGCCTTTGCTTCCAGTTGTGCATAAAACCCTCTCCCAAATAATTCAATTCTGACAAGCCCATCCTGCCAATAATCCATAGCCACTGATAAGATATCAAAAACAGTGGAGGAAGAACTCCAGGCTCTTCTGGTAGGATGTTTCTTTCTCTACCAGTACAGATTTGTCAGTACACAACCCAATATAGAGCACAATACACTTGACTGCCAATAATTTTGTCCAGACTACATATTTATAACTTTCAGAATTACTGTACTATTCATTAGATGCTTGACAGTGCCAAACTACAGTAAAAGTGATCTTATTAATGTATGACATTTCAAGTGGTTTAATTTTTTTTAAAATCAGTTTGATGTACAATGCATTCTTACTGTTCACTAAATTATTACCTGAGTGATTTATTTACAGGCAACAAAATTTTGACTGCCTGTCTAATAGCTGTTCATAGGGCTGTGGAGCTTCATTCATCTTTCAGTGTAGAAAACATGTAGCTCATTGAGAACATCACAGATTTAGGGGAAAATATTTTAGCCTAGTCTCATGCAAAAAGAAGGCTTAAAAAAACCCCCAAACAGCTCACTTACCTCTTCCTCCCAGTCATTTCTTAATCTACAGGACACTTACTTTCCTTTTTTTTTTTTTTTGAGATGGCTGTCTCATAAATGAAAATAATTTACATTTCACAGCAAATAGGATAGGCTGACAGATTATTAAAACCCTTCTTAAGAGACAAAAGGATACAAGAAAATCTCCCTAGGAAAGCCCACAAGAAAAGCTTCTGTACAAGGGTGCTCACAATTGCAATTCTGCAAGAAAAACCCTTACAAATTTTCTACTATTAGTGTTTCAGGATTATTTGCAAATATTCCTAACTTCATTACAAGAATGAGGAACATAAGTGGAGAATACATTAAAAGAGATGGATAATTTTTATGGGTAGCTGGACTTAGTTATAAAGATATACATTTAGTGGTAAGTAGAGCCTGCAAAAAGAACTGGTGTTTAGATTGGTATTACTCCAGAAATACCAATGACAATGACACTCCAGAAATAAGTTTTTGAGGCTTAGGATTTAGATTTCAATAAAATTCTTCTTTTCATTTTCCTCTTCTGGGAAATTAAGTGCACTGTCATCCTTCAGAAGCTTCAGCAACAATCAGCTGATGCAAACACCTAAAGCTGGATGAATTGACTTTATCACTGAAGCTCCAGAGCCTCCCTACAACCTCTCACACCTTCACTGATGGCCTTGGGGAGACACTCAGTAGACATTCAGCAGCTCACCAAGCTAATTCTAGATATGGCAATAACCAGAGTTACCACTTATTTATGACAATTTAATTCTGCAAACTTAAACCTTATAGAGTTTGAAGTAACCCATCAATCACTTCTCATACGTCCCACCTGAAGGAAAGCTCTACTTGAAAAGAAAATCCTACTTTTTTTCCCCTCAGTAAAAATAAAAACAGGGAAAAAAACCCCAACAGAATCTCAAAGTGAAAGAAAAGAGTTGTTCCATCCCAACCTCCAAAAATTCCAGGAATTCCTTTGCAGAAAAGTCTCTAATCATTGTACTAAAATTTAATCATCTATAAGACTAGACTTGTCAGAAACCTATTGAAAAAGTTGAAAGTAAGAACCTGCCTCCCTAATCCAAGCTGTACTAGGCCTGTGCTGAGTCCCAAAGGGGATAATTAGGTTTACAAGTCTAATAATCCACTGTAATAGAACAGCCTTTGTTCTCACCTAGCAGGCTTTGTTTCAGTTCACCACGTGAGAAACAGGAATATCTGATGTCAATAATCAATTGACCCAAAGAAAACATTTTACACTTCAAGAACTTCAGAGGTTTTGAAAACAAATAATTCTCCTCCCTCCCCCCTGCAGGTATTTGGGAAGAATATTCAAGACTGGCTCTTTGAATGCTAAGGATTCAAATGCATCACATAACTAATTACAGATATAAAGTATGGATCACACAGCCTCTCTTATGGAATACACAATAAAACTTCATGTGGCTGGATCTGCTGCAAAGTTTAATTTAAACTGTGGATAAACTCTAGTCTACTGTTCTCAGGTGCCAAAAATTGAACAGATGTATAAACATTTGTGTCACCACCCTTGATACATCACAATCCCAAGACCTCTCTCCCAGATAACTTTCAAAAATGAGCCTAGAAACTAAAAATAGTAACTTGGATACAAAAATCACTGACACAAGAGAAAGGACAGTGAAACATCAAGACCACTTTCATAAAACATCAAAGCAACTGTGACTGCACCCCTTTCTAGCTATTAAATTAATATTATGGATATTTCCTTACCTCCTGCATCGCTCCAGGTAGATCCCTACTCCCTGGCTTAGCGCTGCTCATTTGAAGACTTCCTCAGCTCCAGCTTTTTCCTGACCCTCTGGATCCACCTGCAGTTCCCTGAGCTGCTTTTGGCCAGGCTGCCTGGGTTTCCCTCCCACCACACCTGCAGCCTCTTGAGCCTCCCATTTTTTGAGAGTGCCTGCTCAGCTGCTCCCATGGCAGATGATCTCTCCTTTCCTCCAGGAGGTTTTCATCAACAGTCACTTCAAACTAATACAGCCTACCACAGAGCGAAAGAAAAAAATAAATAAAAACCAAATGTTTCTGTCTCAATCATTCACTTTTTTTAAAAAATGCATTTTCTTATAGCTTTAAAAAGGCAAAATTGTTGTGTTGCTTACAACATCTTGGAGGAGAATCCCATGTAAGGCTCACCCCAGCCAGCCCCTGTGTGATAGAAAGGGAGAAGCAATAAAACCAAAGTAGTTTTTCCCCTTTCTCAGTGCACACGTTCTACATCATCTGTTTGACCCCTTGTCTGTCTCTTCCCTTCAGAGAAAAGTAGTGTAGCTGTAGGATGATGGATAGGGTTAAAACTTAGAGGAGATTCAGAATTCTAGGGCAAAGAGCAGCTGCAACTCCTTGGAGGTCTGAGGTTGACAAGCTCCCCAGCACAACAGTAATCATCTGCTCAGAGGAACAGAACGGAGTAGGGAACAAAGTGGAGACCACATGGCCCCTTCCATTCAAATCCCAGCAGAATGGGGGAGCACTGTGGTCCTGAGACTGCAGGACCTGTGTGCCAAGGGAGAATCAAGGTGTTGTGCTGCTGAAGCCAGCAACCATGTCCAGCCCCCTCCTCAGGGGCCAAGCCACGACCACCGTGGCTTAGGTCACCACCTTAGGTGTGGTGAGAGAACTTTACTCCAACCAGAAATAAAAGGTATTTATGACTCAAGTCACTCAAGCTCCACCCAAACAGAATGAAAATAGTATCAAAGTAAGTTGGGGATAGGGATGAAAGTGGACAAGACCTCCACCAAGACTGCTGGGGCAGGTCGAGGGGCTGAGCACACCTTCTCCCCCCTCAGGGATGCCTGGGGTGAGAATTATACTCTACACATGTTAAATGCTGCTTTTAGGACTAGAAATTGCATTCATGGTCACCCTACAGCATATCAGTAGATTGCTTTGTACTAGAGCTTGGGCTTGCTTAATTTCTGCACCAGTGGATTGCTTTAAAATCCATTTCTGCAGTCAGAAACTCTCACCGGCAACCTTCGAACCTGATTAACATGTCACAGTTTGTATTAATAGAGAGGGTTGTTCCCTGAACTGTTCAGGTGAGTCCTTACAGTTGCCAGCAGCGGATAAACCTTTGGCAGGGTCCTCTGAGGGGTCTTGGCTCTGTGGAGTCCCCCTGAAAAGGGTGGTCAAAGTACCCCCCAGCCTTGTGAATCTGTCGGTGAAGGGTCTCGTCACGGGGCACTGACAGACTGTGGGACACCAGCAGGGTCTGGACTCTCCTGGGGGCACCCAGAGGCACAAATCTGAACTCCCCCCTCTCCCTGGCAGTGGCACAGCAAATGTCCCTCTTCAGAACAGCCACTCCTCAGACAGCCTCATCTGCATTTCTCACAGGTGGAGCAGTGCGAGCCTGAACAGGGGTTTTAGATTCATTCTTCAAGGAAAATGTGGCAAGGCTGATGAAAATTAAACCTCTGAGACCAACCTGAAGACAGGTCACAAGTAAGGCAGATTTACAGCAGCTTTTTTAGCCTGAGGACACTGCTGCAGACCAGCACAGAGCTCCAGGATATTTCCTATTCATACACAAATGGTTCTTGGGAATAATACAGACTACAATTAACCTCATCCATTCCAGCTCCTCTTCTTTTTAAATTTCATGAAAATCCGCCCTTACTCAAAAAGCCTTACTATGATTAATTCAATATTTTGTTATTAATTCGATATTCTCGAGCCTAAATGTAAAACAGCCTTGTTTTGGTGCATACATATAAAACAGGGTTTGATCTATTTATTTTTCTAACAAATAATAATTCCCCTCTCCCCGTCAAAAATAATAATGATAAATAAATAGCATGAAGGATTCCTTTCCTTCCAAAAAATGCATGCTAGGGCTAAACCACTACATAAAGTGTCACCTATTAAACGTGAAAAATGTATATGCAGAGCAGTTAATATCTGGGACATGTATCTCAGGGGTAAAAAAATATTAAAAAAAATAAAGAAAAAGCAGGATTTTATCAGAAGTTGGAAGTGAAACCAAAATTTTCAACTGATTCTCTAAAAAGGCATAGGCTTCACTTCTCTAGCATAAAAAATAAATATACTGGGAGTTACATAGCATTGAAATATTTAATGCTGTTGAATTGAAATGAGAAAGATACTACTTTAAAGTGTTTCATCTTCTATATTAATTTTTCTTTTTACTCGATTTTAAAAAGAATAAGCTACTTCAATGTTTTAATAAGCAGAATATATTTTTGATAGAAAACAAAGTCTTTGTTTCAATAATTTTTTAAAAAGAGTCTAAAGAGTAGCAAATTTTCCCTCTAAGGAGTAATAAAAAATAGGAGTTGCCATGGTTATGAAACAAAAATATATTCCTTCCTACCCCCTCCAGCTAAAACACAAGTGTTTTAGACTACTTTTGTGTTTCAAAATAAAAACACAGACTCAATGTGTAATAAAAATGTAATTGCTCTGTAAATGTTCATTAAAGAGGCAAAAGTCCAAATGTCTTGGTTCCACCACTCAGTGATTGCTTAAATATCCCCAAAGAAATTGAGAGGCTGCTTTTATGAACAGCCACAAACCCTTTTGCTCCACTAGTGAATGGTTTGAACCCCAACATGGTCAGTTTTGGCCAAATTCTGTTTTCTTTAAATTGCCATCTGCAACAATAACTAAAATAAGAAACAATCTGTTATCCTTTGGAAGAAAGGAGGAAGCAGCAAGGAGGACGAAACAGAGGCTGCAAGGAGTGATGAAAACCTACTAGAATATTGAAGCTATTGATTTATTTTTGTTTACTGTGACCCCTTAATCTGTGGTTTCATCAGTTGACTCTGCTTTAAATTAAACTGGCAGCACAGCACTGAAAATGAGTCACTGGAAGGGGTAAAACTTTGACCCCACAAATCTCAAATGAAGGCGACAAGGTTTTTGCTCGGTAAAATCAAATATGGAAATTTTGATACAGGAAGAATTTTAATCACAAAATTATTGTCTAAGAAAAGCATCTTAAAGTGTAAAAGCCTGTTTAAACTTTTAAGGTATTCATCAGGATCATGGCCAATCCATGTGTTCTGGTAGCTCAAGATAGAGCCCAGCCCACAGCAAGGAGCACAGATGCCTTTGTAAGTCATTCAGGGAGCTCTACTTCATCCTACATTAAATCTATCCATAAACATGAATTCAGCAAAGGCAGACTTAAGTCCAGCACAGAGCTGCCAAATAGCCCATGTTTAATATGCTGTGCTACAGGGATTGCACCCACTCCACCCTCTGAACATGGCTTACAGTTCTGTACAAATCCCTGTACTTTGGATACCTTGGAGTTTACACAGTGAGTTTATTTTAAAATGCTAAAAACTGAAAGGGCAAACACCACTTGGAAAAAAACATAGAAACTGAGGTGGCCCCGTGCACCTTAATTTAATGAACCTGTTTGCATGGGAACAAGTAGTGCCTGCTTTTATGTGTCCCTGTTGAATTGCCTTTAGTTTAGTAAAATGTAAAAATCACCTTGAGGAAACATCTCTCCCATGCTCTCAATCACCTAGTTAGAGCCAAGGAGGACAGACAGCTAAATATCATTTCTTCTTCAGGAAATCAACCTATAATTGATCCACAGAGTCACAGAATATCCTAAGTGGGAAGGGACCCACAAGGATCGTCCAGTCCAACTCCTGGCCCTGCACAGACACCCCAACAATCCCACCCTGTCCCTCAGAGCATTGTCCAAACACTTCTGGAGTTCTGGCAGCCTTTGGGCTGTGTCCACTGCCCTGGGGAGCCTGTTCCACCCTCTGGCGGAAGAACCTTTCCCTAAAATCCAGCCTAATATGATTGGTGACCATGTAGCCAGATGCCTGGGAGTTCTACATTAACACTCCTCGCTGTTAGGCACTTAATTTTATTCCTTTAAGAAGGAATTACTAAACCTTGCTGTATTTCTTTCCCTAGGAAGAGCCCTAAGTCCATAAGTTTCTTGACAGTTCAACCATTCTGTGGCACTCACAGGAATCAGCAGAGGAGCTGCTGCACGTGGAGCTGCAGCACAGGCACCTCACCCCCTACATCAACCCACACCAGCTGTGTGGGGCCAATTTTAGAGAATGTTCTCTATAGTGTTTTTACAGCAAAGAATTATTAATTTAGAAAAAAAAAATCACAAAAATGTTAAGATTCCAATAGTATCTCCTAAACAAGGAAAGGGGAAAATGTCCCATCCACGTGTAAGCAAGGTAGCACTTCCAAAGGAAAACGTTGCCTTTTGTCCCTCAACACAGGCAAAAGCAAGAGCCCACTTTAAGGGTTGCTTGATAAACCTTTTGTCTTGTCTTGTCTCCCACTCTCATCCCCAAAACCAGAGAAAGATCCAAGCTGGAAACCTTTAAACTTACACAGTTGAAACTTGCTGAAGTAAAACCCAAATGGAAGTAGTTTCTTGCAGAGAGCAATATCAGAAAAGTTTATTGAGAGGTGATGATGTCTTTCCCTGAAGTAGATTTCGTCCTGCTGGAAGATCTGGCAGCAACAACAAATGGCCAGTTCTCCTCCAGATTTAAAGCTACTACTTGAATCCATGAGGGAAAAAAAGTTGAGAGAAGGATAAATAGAGAAGCCAGCTGAAAATCAGCAGCTGTTAGGGTTAAATTACGGATCACTTCAGGGGATTGTAACTACTCGACCTCTAAGTGGAACTTACAGGGATTTCCAAGGCATTGGTCCCAGTTTTATATTTGCCCATTAGACAGAAGCTCAACAGACTGTGAAGAAAGGAAGCAGAGAGGCTGCCCAGCTGCTTTTTCCATCAGAACAGCAACAGTGGTGATAAAAGCTCAGCACAGCTTCGGGTGGAAACATGGAACTGATGGAACAGGAGGAATTTCAAGCCTCAAGTGAAGTGAATGATTGTTGTCAAACGTGCCAGTGCAGAAGATATTACTGATCCTGGTCAGTGGAGCTCAAGGACGAGGAAGTGGCCAGGCCACTTCTGAGCACTCCAAGGAGCAGAAAGTAGAGACTCCTCTGGGTCAGCTCAGCCTTCAGATAAACAGGAAAATCAGATTCCCTCATTCTGCAAACATCCAGCTCTGGGGGCTCTCCGGGCTGGGTTGTTTCACACTCATATCCCTGCAGTGGAGCAGTTTAGTTTTTCTCAGAGAAAAAGCCCAGTGAAGAGCCATAAAAAGGGGCTCAGTTTCACAGGTAGACTTTTCCTGAAAATTAACAGGGCTTAAGCAACACTAATAGATAGGTAATTGTGTAGTTACAATGAAATCAACTAATTAAAGGGAAGCCAAATGGGAAATATCCAATGTTCTCTTTTGGCAGGCAACATAGGAAAAAATTTCCCAATGCTTCTACATATCCCTAAGCCATTTATATCTCTAATTCCAGACCTTTTCTCTGTCAGAGTTAAGGATTAAAATCTCTTATGAAAACAGTGTTAACAGGAGAAAAGCAAACAGGAAAGCTTAGTTTTGAGATGGAAGTTAAACTCTGAAATTTCAGTCTGGGAAGTGTTATCCTCCCATCCAGATAAAATTTGATCTTTATAATTCTTCAGCATTTGGTTGCTTAAGGCAAAGCCAAAGTTTCTTTTCACAGAACAGTGAAATCAGTTAACAAATTAGAATAAGTTAATTTTAAATGCTTTTTAGCCTTCTAAAATGCTTTTTTTTAGCCTTCTAAAACAAGTAAGAAGGGGTAAATGGGATTCTGCCCCATCTTCAGGCTCAGTATCAAATATTTACTGAATTGGGACTACACAAATTGTTGAGGGTTACTGAAGATGCAAAAAAAAAAAAAAAAATTTATACTATCTTTTTACTACTGGGGACATCCTGCTTTCATTAAAAACCATAAATGGTTTGGCTGGAAAATAATTCCAGTCTCTGAGCTATGCATCATACTTGGCCCTCACTGGTGTGAATGATAAGGGAAAGGCAGAAGAGATGAGAAAGCAAAGAAGTAAAGACATTTATTGAGTAAGTTCAATCATTTTTATGATATACTGTTCTTTTCATGAAAATGTGTTGTCACAAAAAAATATGAAGTGTGATTTTTTTCATCACTTCTACGAAGAGGAAGGGGAGTGATCAGTGGTTTAACCTGTAGAGCCTTTATCAGAACAAAGAATCTCTAGAAATAATAGGATGAAATAATAATAATAATAATAATAATAATAATAATAAAATCTTTTAGTCTAAGCAGAAAGTATAGGGATAAGGTTAAAGAAATACTGGAAATCCATTTTCTCAAACTTTTTAAAAGTAGCCAGACAAGCCATTAGTAAAGCTAATGTAAGGCATAATTCTGCAATAACAAAAATGACTACATGACTTAATGCATCCTTTCCATTTTTCTGTCTCCCACAATCCTTTTGATAATCTTATCATTGTGTAACCATCACAAGCAGCACCACCAGAAGTAATGGTTAGCTATTCTCAGACCACTTTTAAATTATTCACAACAGCTCTGTTTCTATTTCTCTGACTCATTCTTTTAGAAATAACAGGAAGTAGAAAACATGGAAATGGAAGAGTTATGACATTACATTTTTAGAAAAACAGAAAGCTAAAAATTATCCGGTCTGTTATTTCTTTTCTCAGCAACCCAAGAAACATTGTGATCTTACTGAACAACGACCCACCCAAGCACTGAAGAAATCTCTCCAACACTAGAACTTGCTCAGTAATGAACAGATCTATAAGTTCAGATCTATAAGGATGTAAGGAAAGATGAAATCTTGTAGGAGAGAAACAAGACTCCTTTTTTATTTTTTTTTTTAAATATCAAAATTAACAAGTCTTTAGGATAAGATTAGCCCCAAAAGGATAATCTTGGCAGACACTCCTTAGTGCATCTTGCATGGGAAGAGTGCTTTTAAAAGTCACAGTTCTCCCACCCTCCCCAAATGTTTCAGTACTACTTTCTGGTTTGGTCTTAAAAAAAAAAATCTTATCAATAAAGGAAAAATCATTTCAACTTATGCTTCTTATAGGAGTGATAAAGTGATTTGCAAGGGTCGGCTTCATTAATCTTATTTTAGCAGAGAGAAAACTGAGGCACCAGGAGAGAAGTCCTGTCAAAGAGTTGGGACAAAGAAATAGAATTGAGGGCTGAACCCCAAAAGACAACACCAGCTCTCAATGCCATCTGCAAACTGGGCAGGTTTGAAAAGAAAACAAGTTCTCCGTGATGCATTTCACTGCCCTCATTAATTTTATCTTTCTACAGGATTATAAAGTGTGACTGTACCTAAGGAAATTGGGGTTTCTAGAAGGTGTAAGAAAGGCAGAAAACAACAGACATGACAAGGGATGGGGACCCTACAGCCCCATCATACCCATAAAGGTATTTCATCTTCACCTGGAAGAACTCCTCTGAAGGTTTTGCAAATTGTCTTCGGGGCTGGTCCCCCTGACTGAAATATAGAATAATACAGGGGGGGAAAAAAAGCTTCTGAAAGGAGGATCCTGCTCGAGATCTCTGTGGTAATAAACTATTGGACAGAATGTCTTACACAATCTTCCAAGAGTAATTCAAAATGACTTGGAGAGAAGTCAGTTGGCCTGGGAGCTGGCTGAGGAACTGCAAACAAATGGGGATGTTACACAGTGATGTCCCACGTTGTCCACTCAGACACCAGAAAGAGCAGTGCTCTGTCAGGTCTCATTTACTGCCCTGCTCTGCTCTGGGAAGTGACAAGAGAAAAGGGCACCTCCTTTCTCAACAAATCTGATCTATATATGGATCCAGTCATTTCTAATTAGTGACAAAAGTTTATTCCTATTGCTCCTGCAGAGCCAAAATGGTTTGGAGTTGACTGCAGGGTGTTGCTGCCAGTACATCCTGGAAATAGTTTGGTGGGTTCCAGGCAGTTATAGAAGTACAAGAGGGCTACAGAAGCACCACCAGGAGCTTAATTCAGAAAACAGACTGGTTATAACCAGTAGTAATGTTTGAAATGGGAAAAAAACCCAAACCAACACCTGCCTGACTCTGAACACAGGCAGAGCTTTCCAAACTGGCAGCCAGATCCCCCTTCTTGAGGGATAAGTATGTTCAGGAAAGACTCATCAAGGTGGAACATCTGTTTAATACTACATTTACCAAATAACTTTTCACAGGGAACTGAAAGAGAAAGTCTCTTTGTGATTTAGAAGCGACAAGCCATGGGAGTTCATCCCCGGGGCTAATGAACAACTGCACAAGGGTGACCTAAGAGGAAAGTTAAAAAACCTTGAAAAGTTTAATACATAGTAGATAAAATTGGCCTTCAAGCATGATTTCAGAACATCAGTAATTCTATCCTTGAATCCTCTTAAAATGCTTTTAACATTCAATTTCTGAAAGTGTACATAAGCTGCTTTACCTGGAATTATCTTAAGTGATAAAAAAGAAAATACGTTGTGGTTGGGCACTCATTCTCTTTGCTCCAGTGCTAGCAAATGCCTTGGAAACTAACAAATTCAGCAGGTGGTATTGATCTATCTTAAAATAAACTAGGCTAAATAATAAAATAGTCTAAGCTAAACACATACAATATACAACATTAAAAGCTGTAGCATGCCACACATAATGGATTTCTTGTGGTTCATGAGTGAGTGTCAAGTGTTGAGTGCTCATAATTGAATCCAGCTCAAATTAGGGATGGACAGGAGTCTCAGCAAACTGTTATGTGAAAATACTGTGAATTTTCAAAAGACTAAACAGGTAATTTCCTTCCAAAGAACTGAAGAAATAAAAGTGAGAAATAAAAAGAAGAAATTGGTGTTTTCTGGTAGATTTTGATATAATGACTAATATATCTTAATTAATAAGCAGAACCATCCAATTCTAGAAGGTATCTTCCCACTTTGTATGAGGATACTGTTTCTTGCAAACCCCCAGCACTCAGGAATGCAGCCTGGATTTTTTGTTTTCCTCATTTTTACACATTTATTAATGCAGAAAGTCACCTGTAACCCTTTGCAAACGTCCCTGATATAAGGACTTACTCCATGTTTGCATTTTGAGATGCACATTTACCAGGAGAAGGCTTTACAGGTGGTTTCTGTCCTCTAGCCAAAAGTAGGAGAGCTTGCCATCGATCCTCAATTTGCCCTTACACACCCCAAATGGGAAACAAACTGATTCTACAGCAACAAAAGGCTAAAAGACAAAACCAAAACAACACTCAAACCCAAACCCAAATATCCCCTGTGAGCTCCTATGAAAACACAGCAAAACAACTGAGTTGTTCCCTGTGCCACAGGATGTTTTTGTTTAAAACATTGTGCTATCACAGTTCACTGCACAAAATAACCTCCTAGTGCAAACTTCATTATCTCTTGTAGAAATGATCTGGTGCCAACTTTCACCATTTCAGCCTGTTCATGTTACTCCAAACTTTGGAATTCACTCAGTTTTTCACTCTGACCTGCAAAATGAGACTGAGACCTAAAGGCTGCTGCCATGCTGGATTACAAAAAGAGGCTCTATGGAAATATCAGCAGTTTAATTGAAGATCTTGTTTCTCAAAAAAGGTCCCCTAGATTCTCTCGCATTCTCACACCAACTCAGTAACTCTCTACTCCACAGTTTTAAAAAGTTTTGGTTTTGCTGAGAATAGCCATGTGGCTGAATTTTGCACTTCGAGTGACATGCTTACTTCTATTACTATAAAATTACTCCTAAAATAGAGATATTCTTTCAGGAATTTTCTCAATTCTAAGTTTGATTATGAGTGAAACCCAATAAACTTCACCTTATTCTCTCCCTCTCTTGCTCGTCAGTGCCCAGGATAAGAACTGCATGGTATAAAACCAAGTTGTTGTCAGTGAAAATCAGTAAATGTGGATGAATAGATACAATGGGCAAAGAAACTGCAGTTTTTATAACTACTTGTCAAGTGAAATCACACTTTGGAACAACTCATAGTGGTGTTTCAGATATCTCTAAAAATAGGGACTTCCGCTGTCTAATTTTTCTCATTGTTAAGGAGTTTTTTTCCCCTAATGCCCAATTTAAATGTTTCCTTGTATGCAGTAATTTCACACTGTTGTTCATGATGCAGTTTTCAGCCACTGTCAATAACACAACTGGGATTCTTGCAGCTCCACTGCTTGTAGACATTTCTGTCCCTATCACAGTCCCTTGCCCTGGTTGTCCATCTCCAAGTGTGGTTCTGCCCGCACAGAGCCAAGTGTGTGTGGCGGGGTGTTTATCACCCATCACTCGCCTTTGTACCAAAGAGTTGCGAAATTTGCATGTCAAAAGCCTTTCCCCCACTTCTCCGACTGCCAGAGCAGCAAACTCAGTCTGGGATCTGAAAGTCAAGCTGTGTTCCTTCTGCTTCATATATCATCCTTCTAATAAAAGTTCTACACCCAGACCCAGCTGCAGTTCTGCTGATGACGCACGGGAGCAAAATACAGCCCGGCTCGTTGTGCCATTGGCTCTGAAACCATAGCAGAGCTGGAAACCAAATGCACTCGAGTGGTTGGGAGTGACTTGAGGGAGTCACCTGGGACAGGGTGATATCAGCAGCTTATACCCAATATCTTTCATTGAGATGCAGTTGCTGGAGCTGAGCACGGTGTATGAAATATTAGCGTTTGAGAATGTGGAGTGCCCGACTCTTAAAACGTTTTCATGGGTTTAAAGTCATGATTCATATTTTGCTATTTTGAGGGTTTTTTTCCAAAAGCTCTCAGCTGTCCTTAAATGTAATTCCTTCTTTAATGTGGACTATGATAAACAAAGTCTCGAGTTTCTATAAGTTTCAAATAATAGTTTATTATATGGTAAAAGCAAGCAGCCGGCTGGGTGGCAGAAATGGGATCAGTTTCCCAAATCTGCACACCCTTACTACAGGGTACATTTAGTATTTATCTTAGCTACTTCTCATGCATATTAATTATATCATATACATATACATTCTACAGGTTTTTGCTAAGTATTTAATATATGGGTTTTCTTACAGCTAAAGCTAAAGGGTTATCTCTACAACCAGTCATAATTCATGCATCCTTGGACAACCAGGTGCCTAAAGATTTAAAGTTCTACTATATTTTATTCTTAGAATAGTAAGGAGGGTTTAGGCCTCTTGACCTTGTGAGGGTCTGTTTTATTTCTTTATGGGGGTGTAATTAAGTTTTACAATCCGTTTGTTTTATTTTGATATAATCACCCATTTGTTTCATGAATCACAATTATTTATTTATCACAGGACTCTCACTGTGGGATTTAGGTACTGTTCTTCTGACATGCGAGGGGAAAAAATAAAATGCAAATCTAACTGGGAGTTTTGACTAACAGCATATTTAATTTAATCCATTTCAGAGCTATCCAGAATTAGGCACAGAATCATCCAATCAAAGAACAATACAGTGGTTTGGGTTGGAAGGAACCTTAAAGATCACCCAGTTCCAACCCCCTACCATGGGCAGGGACACCTTCCACTGGACCAGGCTGTTCCAAGCCCCGTCCAACCCAGCCTTGGACACTGCCAAGGATGGGGCAGCCACAGCTTGGAACATGGTAATTTGTGCCATTGTTTAATCCATGCTAAATATATCAGGTACATGGTAAATATAGGTACAGACCTTACCCTTCTTGCAGTGAAAATTCCATGTCCTCCTTGGCTTCTTGCCAGTCTAAACTTAGATTCACCTTTTCATGGAAGCCTGAAAAAAAGTCATGACCTTTGTAAAGCCACTACTCTGACAAAAGCTCTCTCTGCAAATACCTGGTTTAGGTTCATGCTGTGTGAGGAATTAGAATAGTTTTATGTAACCTTGTATGTCCTGCAGGGCATTTTTGGTATATGTATCATGAGTTTAAGCATAAGGTCAGCACAGAGGCCTGCTGTTGGTGGTGGTATTAGTTACAGAGTCACCAGACTTCTCAAAAATCATTGGCTTTGACTATATTTGAGAAGCTAGTCTTGCATTGGTTAAGGTCATAGAGGAAGTAAGTTATTACAGGTCTGCTCACTTGGCTGGACCATGGCACAGAGAGATGCAGATTTCACAAATTACATTTTAGTTCTCATAAAAAGTGAGCATTGTTTCACTTGAGCTTACAGTATCAGAGTTGGGTCTCCCCTACCCTACCTGCCAATAGACTCAATATTGAAGTGTGGGAAGGTTCTGTGGGTTCTGTGGGATTTTTGTTTTGTTTTTTAAGTAAGAACCTGGCTTGGTATTCTGCTTCTTTTCCAGAAACAGTTGTCCATAAGGAGCTCAGGAGCCTTGGAAGCAGCTCTCTATTTCTCTGCCTATCCATGTGCAGTTTAAAGAGAGGTCAGAACAAGCACAAAGCAACGAGTAGCAGAAGGAGTTTTTTTTGAAGTTGTCTTGACACCAGTCAAAAATGAAGTACTGAAACCAGGGGAAATGATAGATTGGGACTGGTCTATGCTTTTTTTTCATAAGGACAGTGTTAAAAAAGAATGCAGAAAAGTGAGGTACACTGAAACACACAATGGAGCAATGACTTCAGACTTCAGAAAGTGATAAGCAATTCGATTGCAAACAGAACAATTAACAGACTTTGCATGAGAAGACTAGCAATAAGACTGTAATACCTGAAAGACTGAGGCAGAAACAGCAAAACATGTAAAATGAAGGGTCCCTGTGAGAGTAACTAAAGTGCTTGTACAGTGAGTTTGTCAGTGCAAAACAGCATCATCAGACTTGCTAGAAATCTGCCCTACCTACTCTTCAAGAATATTGGGTGCATGATGTCACAACATGTTTCTTTATTACATCATATTATGCTCAGGCTCACAGCTCATTTGAAACAATCCTACTGTTTTCTAAGTGCAGAGATGGAACCCTTTCCTAGAGCTATCTTCTCAGATTATTGCTTTTTAAATATATTTAATAAAAAAATGTTAGTTAATGGAGACTGTAAATGCACTACTGAGCTACTCTCTATTTGCGGTATTTTAAATTTGATTGAAAACAATTAGCAGATGAGAGAGATGCCTGTGAGCATTCATTAAAATGAGGCTTGTGGTTTGTGACTGTTGAATTTCACTGTGCATCTGGAGCTGTTTGCACTGATGGCACAGTTTTCTGTCATCATAAAAAAGGGACTGTTCCCTATAAAGGTTACGCTGGCAAAAAATAAACTGTATTAAATTTTTTCCAAAACTTCCCATTGAGAAAGCAGCAGCTTGTTACCCACGGGGAATTTCTATATCAGATGATGATGGCTCACGGACAATTTAATTTGTTGTTTAGTTTAACAGCTTGTAAATCCCTCTCCTATAAATAACATGCAGTTGTAAAAGCTGACTGCTAATGAGATGATTGACCCTAAAGGTCACACTGGCAGAATCCCCCATTGTTTGCTTAAGGATATAATTTTCATTTCATCTGACTGAAAACTGACATTCAAGCATAACACAATGAGAAATTAAACAAAAATATGTTGCATTACTGGAAGAACTGTGCCATTGTTTTATCTTGGAGAAAAAAAGTGTCAGCTTGGACTGAGCTGCTGATGAATGCGTGGCTCTCAAATGGACTGTGGGAAGAAATGAATATGCTGGAAAAATATCTACTGAGCAAGTACAGTATCAAAAGGGAGCATGGTCTGAACGTGAACATTCAATTTTATATTTCATTAAAACCAAGCTCAATTCCAAAACTCATCTCAAGGTGAGGTGAGCGGGGTAAGGAGGTTTTATAGAGGTTTTGCTTGTTTTATACTAGGAAATTTTTGCTGCTGCCTACATTTTTAATATTGAATGGCTAGAAGAGTCCCAGGCAGCCTAATGTACTAGAGGACAAATAATATAGACAACACTCCTAACTTAAAAATGGTTAATGCAGTGAAAATATTTAATTTTAAAAATCTGTGTACCCAGTAGTCTGAAAAAAAAGCACAGAATTAAGTATGAGGCTGCTGTGTTACCCTGTGCTGTCTCAGTATCTACCAGAGCAGACGGACTCATATTTCACTCTTCCTTCTCCACTCATTCAAAAAACCTCCAAATTAGTCTAGCATTGCTCCCTGTATAGGAATTATTTGGAGTTTTTGTGTCAATGTCCATCTCAAATCATTAATTACTTGCATGACGTCTAACAGTGCACCCAAAAGTGAAATATTTAACAGATGCAGCAGAGAACATGCATTACTGATCTGAGTTAATCCAGTAAGACTAAATAATGTAAATGAAGTGTGCAATACATTATAATTTTCAACACATTAATTTGGGATAATCATGGTGATTACATAACCAGCTATCTGATCAGGACACACATGAACAGATCTGCAATAATGGCTCAGATACATCAAATATACTGACAGACACCTCAGTACCTTTGTAAACCTCTGATATCTCCCAAGGAAAGCATCTCCACAAGAAAGAGTATTAGTAGTTATATATTCTTCTTATAAAAACATTGGTTACATAAAAAGCTCAAAATAATAGACCCCTTGGCAAAAGTATATTGATTTTACACCAGGAAACTTTAGGCATTGCTCCAGCTTCTGGGTACACATCTGAAAATTCGAGATACTTTCAAAGGGCAGCCTCTGTCATTTAGTTCATAGCACACCAAGCATTTCCTCACAAAGGCTAAAATTAGCACTAACACTCACAAATCAATCTGAAGAAAATTACAGGTTGCACATAGGTGGATGATACCTCATTTTTATATTTATGCATATTCAAGCCTTAATAAGAGCTGTGTGCTCCCCGTGTCCCATTTACATCTCTAAAGGTTCAACAACAGGGTATTCAGGAATTCCAAGGTCTCCATGGCAATGATGTGGGTTGAGCATCTGTTCCCTCTGAATAAAAAGTGATGACCATATTTTGATTCTACTTGGCATTGATTATCTTTGAGTAGAGTCACAGCCTAGTTGTTTATGAGATCTTCACGCTCCATCATGTTTCCCTCTATTCTTAGAGGAGAAGGTGAGAGGCCATATCAATTGACAGGAATGAAAAACAAAGGTTGCCTGCTTGGACAGAAGAAAGAGTGAGGATGACAAGAGTTTTCTGAAGATATCTTGTTATAGCCTTGATTTGAAAATAGTGAAATATTCAAATACCTTAAAGTTTCTTTTTGCTTTGGAATCCTGCACTGGCAGACAAGCAGTGTCAGCAAGGGTGAGTCATCTGCTTAATGTCCCGTTCTTAAGACACTTTCTTCTTATTTCTTTTTTTTTTTTTAAATAAAAGCCAGCTATGCCACTCTGCAAACATTAACCTAATGTTCCAGAATTAAGCTTTCTGTGCATGTCAGGTTATTTATTATAGCATCACCTGGTTGTGCTCTCCCATAAGATCCATGTTCTTTTAGCCTACAGCACAGACTTGTCCCATCTCAGTGAATACAGAATCAAACCACACAAATTTCTGGTGCAGGGAAGCTGTCAAGGAATAATGAGTTAAGTGTAATTTATCCACCATAGACCCTACTATTTGCCAGTTGAATGAAATGGAGAATTTTTCAAAGAAATCAAAGAAAATATTAGTTTTATGATTTAAAATATCCCCGAAGAAGTTAATTGTTAAGCACCAAACACCCACCCCTGCAAAAAATTATATTACTTGCAATATTTTTCTTACTTTACTTGTTACACTGCCTAATGTGTATGTGAAATTTTTCCCGTGTCAAGCACACCAGTCCCCTCCTAGGAAATGGCAGTACTTCTAGGCAGGAGCATAGAGACAGAAGTAGGACAGAAATAACTAAATAACAAAATCACAGCTTGAGCCAGTGCCTCCGAGGAGGGACCCTGAACAAAGGACACCCCGGGCTTTTATCCTCTCACACGCTGAGCTCTGTCCCTGAGTGTCCCTCACCTGGCTGTGCCACGGATCCCTGGACGCTTTGTTATGCAAAGGATCGGCAGGTCCTTCTTGTCTCGAGAAACCGAAAAAAAAACGTAATAAAGGTATTTAAAGCCCGAGTACTGTGTATCAATGAGAAAATAAGTGTCTGCGGCTGGAATGATTTTACTTTATTCATGGGCTGGCAACAGAGGGTAATAGTCTGCCTGAAAGAATTGCACAAAGGATTTTATTGGACTAATCGGAGCCCCTGGTGAACAGACCTAATTGCTGGACTGCCATGGAAACATCAGAGCAGTTCCAGGTGATTGATAACTTTTGTTATTTCCAAAGCACAGAGAATGGGGAGAAGGAAATATTTAGATAACAAATAATGCATAATCTGTCATAACTTTAAAGAATGTTGATTTTTTATGGAACTACTGCTATCTCATCCTTTTATCAATAACCAACATAAAAAGCAAAACAGAAGTCATTTACATTCTCTTCAGGCCTACTCTTTTTCCTTAAAACACTGAAGGAAAAAATCTCTAGGACCTCTTATCATACAGGACAAATAAAATAGCAAACAAGATGAAAGCAGAATTGCTAATGGATACTCTTACACGGGTGTTACCAGGGATCAGCATCCATATGTGGGCATGATTACTCCAGTAGAAATCAAAAGCAGGATAGGAGGCAAACCCAGTGCCACCAGTTCTTTTCACTGGCTTCAGCTGTCTCTGGATTCCAAGTTCACTTCACTGAAATTACTGCAGGTTCACACTGGTGTAAGACATGGTTAGGAATCTGGACAGATAATTTATGGAATGTCATGACCTAAAGCCTTCTGGATCATAACTGTTACCAAAAAAAGCTCTTCTAGGTGTCTAGAAAGCCCCCCTGCTTATTGGCTGCAGCAGAGTAGTAGAGAGAAGGCTCTTGGTCAGGTATGAGAAATATGGCACTGATTAGGGGATGATTATGATTAGATAATAAATCTAATACAGTATCTAAATATTGCCAGAGCAGGATGGAATAAAAGCAGGTCTAAAGGGTGGTATCAGAAGCAGGTTGTGCTGGAAATGCATGGGTTTGTGCCTTGTAGAATGCACAGTTACAGAGAACAGGGCACCTGTGGAGCTGCTTCAGCATTTTATCTCCATGTGTGATGGGATCTGAGGGCTTTTATTCACCTGTCCCAAAGTGAATGTTCCCCATGGCCAGGCTGGACATGTCCTGCAGGTGTCCCTGCCCAGGAGGAGATACACCTGGAATCTGCTTGTAACTTTTAGAGACCGGTTTTTGCTGTTGTCTCAGTCTCCAGAAACTTTTTGTACCCTTCTGCAGGCCAATGTGCACCAAAAAGTCAATGTCCATCCCCACAGCTCCCCATCTCTGAAATTTATTCATTATTAAAGCATCCAGAGAGTTCCTCCTGCAACTCCCACCTGTGATATTTATCTTAGGACAATTCCTGCCTGGGGTTCTTACCCCAGGACAAATCACACTGTCCATCAGAGACGGTCTCAGGGAGAGGGGATGTGTGTGTGGGGAGGACATAAGTGAACACCCAACTATCTTTCACCACTGTCACATATATCACATTGTACCAACAAGGAAGAGTAACAGGGTTGTCAAACATACTGGATTTCAGGGATTTGAATGGGAAACCTGCAAACTTTCTTCCAGTCCTACTGAGAACGTGTTATTCCTGTTCACAAGACCCACCTTCCATTTTTTCCCAAGATAAGGTTACCTATATTTTCTCCTCACAGCCCAGCTGAGGACACACAATAGTGGCCATTTGTCCAAGACCTCCAAAGCCACTCATTCAGAGGAGCAGTGCCTTGCTGTGGGGGTCACTTGACTTCAGCACACACCCTCAGCAGGGCCCCAGCACCCCAGGACTCCCCACGCCCCCCGTGTGTGCTGTGCTGAGCTGAGCATCCCTGACATTCACAATCCTCTCCTCTAGTCCCAGCTCCCTCAGGAACACGAATGACTAACCCATAATAAGTGCATTTATTCCCTAGCTCGAGGACAGCACATCCCAGATTCAGGGCATGCTCAAGTCGCTACTTATCTCTATCTGCTTAGATCTAGGAATACAAACATATCATTGAAATGTAAAATTTCTGAGCAGGGGAACAGCAGCCAGTGCCACAGGATCTCCACTGAGATTGCTGCAGAGGGGGAAAAAAAAAGCCAAATTCAAACTAATGTCAGAAAGAAATAATTTTAAATAGAGCAACCTTCATCTTCATTTCATCTCATCTCACTGATGTGATGCAGAAAAGGCCTTTTATGAGAGAGGGATGATTCTAAAATTTTTGAAGGTTCATTTCAAAGGCTTTTTAACTGATTATCCAGAGCATTCCTTTGGTACAAAAGCAAGCCAGAGTAATTTTTTCATCTCTTGAGATTACCATTCCCATTTGGACTCCTCAGAAATACATTCCTCACATAGCACTTGCTTTCCACTCCTAGGTCCCTCACAGGAATGCAGAGACATGCAAATTAATTTACAGAGCAAAAAATATCCAGATTTTGAGCTGAGTAAGAAATTCTAGATTGGTTCATCTAAAATATTCCTAAGGAATGAGGTAGCTCACTCATCTAAATATTGAGAAATTGTTCATTAGTTGGTCACACTGATTAAACTCAATGGAAGATTCTTGTTCTCTTCAGCTGAACAACATCACAACTCTGTTAACAGAAGTTATAAGCAAAACCAGAAACATATAATCTGGTGTTTTCTGTACTTTCTTTACCTACAGCGTGTTCTGTTAACTTGTCCCAGCTACTGTCTGCTTTAACACAAATAGGGAAGAAGGCTCTCCTGGTCTTACAGGACATGCACAGCTTTTAGGTGAAGGTTCCTGCCTTATCACATTTTCTGTGTGGCCCTACACAAGTCCTTCAACGTCTCAGTTTCACTTCCTCAACTTGTGCAAGGTCCCAGACAGCATCTTGTTATATCATTGAGGTAACTGGGGAAAAAAATGAGGCATCCAGCTACTACAGCAATGGAAACTAGTGATGTTCATTGAAGAGACAGAACTGTAGAGCTCCCTTTCAATTCACTTTGACTCCTGATGGAACCAATCTCTCCAGAAAAAAAATCTTACAGTGCCTTGAAATGCCAGAGTCTGTAAAGCCTGGCTATTAATTAAACTATCAAAGTGCTGTTTCTCTGCTCCAACGGGGAGGTAAATAATGCTCAAGGAACCTCCTGTGAGTAGCAGCATTTTTTTTAATCTCCATCATTTTGTCTCTCACCAATCCAGTATCATTTGTTTCTTTTTACCTTCACTTATTTCTGGCAATATGAAGGCAAATTGTCCATATTCTTTCTTTACTGATGAGATAGACTTCAGACATCACCCAGCTTGAATATCACATTTCTTTTTTTTTTTTCAGAGTCCATAATTTAAGAAAAGTTTGTCTGTTGTTCTTTTTGTACAGATATCTGTAAACACAGTACCAGTTCCTGAAAAGGACACTATTTCAGCATATAAATTTTCTGTTTAAAGGAATGACATTACCTTTAAAAAATATTTATCACCCCAGACTCAAATGTAACTCAAAACATGTGGTGAACAAACAGTTCATCGATGCGATAACAAAGGGGGTGATAATTAAAAAAAACCCTGTATTTAGCTTAGTAAACTACATCTACCTTCCTGTCAGAAAATGGAGCAGAGGTGAGAGAGAGGAATTGGCAGGGGGGTGGATTTTTTTGTTTCTGGCCACCCTACACTACATAAAAGTTTGGCATGCAACACATTCCACAGGAACATAACCAGCAAAGCACACAGACATCACTCAGGAATATTTTTTGAGAGAATAGCACATAAAATGAGACAGGCTCAGAGAAAGGGGTAATGAGGAATTGACCATTGTTCTGAAGTATCTGCTTGGGAACTATATAAATCCTCTTCATTGATCCATGCATTACAATGACAATTCCTACTCAAAAATTCAAGTAATTTATAGTCTCATAGATCTGCTTTAAGCTTATTGCATATTTTTACAGAACAAGAACCGAAGGTCCTTTTTTCTTAACTCTCAAGAGGAATCAGTTTAGCAAGAGACTGGATATTTTACTTCTAATCTTCACCTGCTGTGGTTTTGATTCTAATGCCCTGCTTTACTCACCCTTAGTAATGTGTTCAGTATTACTTTGAGAGAGCAAAATAGTCCTACTCTGGTCCCCTGATGATTCAGAAAAACACTTTCTGATATACCTGAACTCCTTTAGGTTACATCTAAAAAGATAATTCCAGGAATGCAACTCAGGCTTAGGCCATGTACAAACTTTCCTCATACACTGGTTTTCATGGAAAGACATTCCAGACTCACAGGGGGAAGAAAGCCACTACAAATTTTGGGCTTGCTTAGAACTTGTACCAGCAGGGGAGGAGGGCTCAGGAGCTTTCCTCCAAACTCATTTTTTCTAAGATTCTTTGGAAAATAATTATGTTCTCTGGCACCAGGACTCAGTGATGTTCCCTGCCTGCAGACAGCTGTGCAGTGTGGATGCAATTCCCAGCTCAGTCAGTATTGTCCACTCTGTCTGTGTCACAGACACTGTGACAATCAATTGTGGCAATCAAATTCAGCCTTAAACTTGTGACTTCAAGAAAAATCTGGAGTTATCCAGCTCTCTTTCAGCATCAATACTCACATCATCAGGATCACTATAGTCCTCTCCCTAATACACGTGCAAATCAGTGGTGATGCACAAAGCCATCTGCACTAGAAAATGGTCTATAAAAAGTAAAATTACGTTCCTTCATTGTTGTAAAATTCTACCAAATTGGATGAAAATAATTTCTTTCCCCAATGCTGTTTCTCTGAAGTTGACCAGTCAGAATTGTTCCTCTTTTAAAAAAAGAGCACATCACATACCATCCCCTCAGTTTGCAACAGGCAAAGGATCTGTATAAATATCATCAAATCAAAGAGATGAAATACTGCAGCATCAGGAAGAACTCCTGTAAGACGTCTGATTGTCTTTCACCTCTGGGTGAAAGGCAATCTGAAATATGAAATTCTATTTAGGACATAGTGAGATCGTCAGACATACATTATTGCTCAGAGCATGTGACTCTGATGATGGTTTCCTTTATATCAAGAAAAAAATAAAGTTGTTTGTGTTGCAGAAAAGAGCAGTGAAGAAAATAACATGAGTAGATGTCTAAGTTTTCTAAGAGTTATCTCACAAGAATAGAAATGCTTGAGCACTGTATAAACAGGCCCATCAGTCCTGTTTATAAAAACTGCATGTCAGGGATTTAAATGTGCATGTTTGCAGAATCTTTTTCAAAATGTTGATAATTTCTTTGTCATTCTCTCTCATCCTCCACACATATACTCTGTCTCATATTTAGAGTGTATTTTAGAGAAAAAAAATCTGCTTTTTATTCTCATTTCTGCTGCTTTTTGCTCTGCTACTCATCCCAGAATTCGCTACATTCCTGGTCTGATTTGGGGTTTACTGCACACACACTAAAAACAATTATACCCACACTCAGGCTGCAACACACTGATTGGATTATAAGTGACACCTTATGTTTTAGCTGCTCATTCACTTTCAACTCGAGTGCATTATTGGAATTCTCACCAGCTGACTGGGACAATTCTGAACATTTTCAGCTTGCACTGCATGGTACAATTGTAAAACCACCGGGTGCAGGCAGGAAAGGCACAGTGATGTATGAGACTGCCAGAGGAATGGCACCAGCCTGCGAGTCTGGAGCTCATTCTCTGTGCCTGTGTCCTCAGAGAAAGTCACTGCAGTGCACAGGGCCACATTTTGTGGGTTTAAGTGTTAATTAAATGGTAAATAGGTCTCACTCTGGTTCCCTGCCCAGGGGAAGTTTCTCCCCTTTGAGCTGGGTGAACTCTTCACAGCAGTAATTTTATTTTTATTTTTTTCAGCTATACCCCCTTTTCATTATTAGCCCTTGAACACTTCTGGAAACTTGTCTGAATGTTTCACATGAAGCATCAAGCTCTATGAATAAAAGTAACATTTTATAAACACTTCCAAGTATCCATAAATTGAATTTCAGCTTTTAAAGATATTTTTTAGGTAAATATAAAAATTGTTGCTGCACACTTACCTGATTAGGAATTAGGTCAGATCAGGATGAATGTATTACATCTGACTTAGTGCCTTGCTGAGTTTTTTGGGCTTCACCTGCCACCTAAAAGCAATCAGAAACAAAAGGCCCAAACAGAATTAGGGAGATTAACCCTTCTGAGTCTACAGCCCTCCCACCTGGAGCAGCTGGCACTGGGTGGGACCAGGCAGTTCACTGCTGCATCACTCAGCAGTGAATTCCTTACTCCCAGAGATCTCCACAATAGCACATTATAGAATCACAGAATATCCTGAGTGGGAAGGGACCCATGAGGACCATCCAGTCCAACTCCTGGCCCTACACAGACACCACAACAATCCCACCCTGTCCCTCAGAGTGTTGTCCAAACCCTCCTGGAGCTCTGGCAGCCTTGGGGCTGTGCCCACTGCCCTGGGCAGCCTGGGCAGTGCCAACCAGCCTCTGGGGGAAGAACCTTTTGCTGAGATTCAACCTGAACCTGCCCTGACACAGCTCCAGCCATTCCCTGGCTGCTGTCCCTGCTCACAGAGGAGAGATGGACCTGCCCCTCTTTCTCCTCTACTTCAAGTGACTGAAACAAAAGGGTTGTTCAGTCCCCACCAGAGGTTTCGTGGCCAGGTCCACTCCCTGAAGAGCTTATTCATTTTCTAATCCAACATGAAAACAAAAACGTAGCATGAGGAATCATTTAACAGCATCCCACTAAAACCTGGAGCACAACCAGTGTCTTCCCAACAACTTTTCTTACACCCTATAAACCTCCCGTTCACTCTGAAGTTCTCACTGTATGTTTTACACACCACAACTTGTACCAAATGACTATGTCCAAGCTCTCCAAGAGGACTACAGTTCCCCTGATTGCTTGCTGAGAACTAAACTGATATCAGGCCACACCCACATGAAAAGATCACTTGCAGCAATAATGTGTGTTCTCTTAAGACAAATTACATTCCTGTGACTGTCGTAGTATTTGTTAGCACAAGCATGTGTATGTCTCAGCACAAAAAAATTCACCAAAGTACATGGAAGATATGACTGAAATAAAATACTGCAGCCACTCTTCAAGATTTCATAAGGAGAAACAGTAATTTTCACTTTGCAAAAGACTTGTATGTTGTATTGGTACTTATAATCAGGCTTGAAGGATGTAGGAGGAACCCAAGAATGTTCAACAGCAGAAACATGATTTTCAATGTAAAATGTAACTTTCTATCAAAAAAAAAATCTTACCTGAACTGCCATTTTATTATCTTCTGAGTGGAGAATATGGATTTTATCCATGTACTCTCTTCCATAATGTAAACATTTAGGGTAACATTTCTTGGGGCTAAATCCAAACCCTTTAGTGATGCAAAGCTCACTGGCAGACATTTTAAATGTCTTTATTTTTTTCTTTGTGTTCTCAACTAGAGTTGAGAAAACTCTTCACAACAATATGTGCCCTTTTGCCCATCATGGTGACATAAGGGGAAGTATATCCTCAAAATTATTAGATTCTGTTTGTTTCATGTTGGGCTGGAAAATAACCCCACTCACCTAATTCTTTCATGCATTTTTAAGGGATAAAATATATTCTGAAACAGAAATGGTGGGAAAACTTGAAAAATAGCTATTAAGGCAATTGCAGGTTTGTAAGATAACACTTTTCTTCCCTCTCTGATATAACCATGCTACCTGAAAGGAAGTGGTTCTCTCCAGAGTGAGTCAAAAAACTCTCAAAGAAACTGCCACATGGACAAGAGTAGACACAATGGTAACTAAATTAATTAACTAATTAATTAAACCAAAAACATTCATGAGGATGGGACAGAGAGAAGATAGTAATGTATTTTTCTGCTCTGTTCAGATATTAGGCTGGGTCTGTATAATCATGGGCTGAAAATTTCCTCTTTGTTTTGTAATTTATATTAAAAAAGCAGCAGCAGACATTTATGACAGACTAAATAAAGCCCCTTTGTCATCAACTCTCACTTTTATTTACGGAAGAAATATTATATACCATAAAAAAAAATGGCTGTTGTTTCATGTGATATAAGAGGGTTGGAAAATATCCATTAAAATCCCACAGCATTTGATGATTCATCCTTGACCTTTTCCTGTAAGGATTAATTGTATCTCAAGCTCTGTGTTGCACTGACATTTTACCTAACAATGCCCTGCCTTTATTTGGTATAACAGGTTATACTGGGCTGCTACAGCTTGAAGGAGTTCACACCTGGAATTGCAGAAATGGAAAGGAAGCCAATTTTGGCTGGAAGGCTGTAAAAGGAAGACAGTAAAAGCTGTCCTGATACAAAGATTATGAAGGTACCTCTGTCCCTCTGGAGATGTCAGGCCACCTTCAGCACTTTGCCATGGGACTTACCTGGCAGCACACTGGGATAAACCTCTACAAAATAACCACGTGCTTCACAGTTGCTACAACTGCCCTTGGTTGTGTGAAAGAGGAGGTCAGATGTATTGCCAAAATAATCTCTTACTTACCTCTAATCCATTTTCCCCAGTCTCTCAGTTGAGACACTGGACCAGGACTTTGATTCCAGCCCTGAATTCTACTTCTGCATGAGTAACAAAACCCCATTCTTTCCATGCCCACAGGTTTAAGTCATGACATATTTTTTTATAAAAACAAGAAACTGATTCCTCAACAATGTCTAAAGACACTGAGCTATTCCTTTGCATATAAAACTCATACCAACACTGGTCTATCAGTGCATTTTAAAATGAGTCCAAAAGCAGTCCCATCTGTGGTTGGAAATGTGGGATTGTTGGAGTTTATTTTAAAGGTAATTCAACTGGTTTTGCATTGCTCTCAATTATATAAATAATATTTCAGTTAAAAAATGCACATCTTTTGTTTTCATATTCATTGGTAAAACTGCCAGCTTGTGAAATTTGGCAGAATGAACTGTGTCAATGTTGCCATCAGTGAATGTTCCATTAACAAAGAAAGGAATGACAAAAAGACCCCCTGCCAACCACAAGACCTGTTTTATAATTCAAAAACCAAGCTGTTATAAAAAGCAGGGAATTGAGTTTTTCTGCTGTTAAGTATTTTAAAGGTAAAAAAATCAAGGCTAGACTTAGTTAACACAAAGACTCAAGTAAGATACAACATGGGGACAAGTCCCAGAATCATCCATCCTTTGCCATCAGTGCTACCTGCCTGCTGTCTTATTGGCTGCTTCTTCCAAACTTCAAAAAACAGAGCATTTCCACATGAGGAAAGAAAGAAATCTCTGTGTTTGTAAAAGTCCCATGGGATGAGTCTGTATATAGACTCTATATAAACATCCCTGGAAGTGTCCAGGGCCAGGTTGGACGGGGCTTGGAGCAACCTGGGACAGTGGAAGGTGTCCCTGCCCATGGCAGGGGTGGAATGAGATGAGCTTTAAGATCCCTTCCAATGCAAACCATGATTCTATAGGTATCCACTACAGGAAAGCTGGCCTGCGATCACCTGATAAAGAGGAATTTGACCTGTCACTATTAGACTTTAATTAGTTTTTCAGGAGTGCACAGAAAAATAACAGGCGAGGGCACTGCTGCTCCCACACCAGAAGGGCTTTCTCCATTCATGGAATAAAAGAGGTAACTACACTCATCCCTTTTATGTACCTGCCATCACACATACTCAAGCAGGCACCAGAAACAGTGGAAGGAGAAGAAAGGGAATTTTGCAAATTATTACTGTGAAGAGAAGGCTGAAATTTTCATTTTGTTTATTTCACTTGTTTAATTTTCACAATGTGGGGGGTAGGAGATTTAAAAAAAAAAAAAAAAAAGGAGGGATAGTTGTGTTGCAATGCTAATGAGCACATTTACAAGGCTCTCCCAGAAACTCTGTGCTTCAGCTTGCTTTCATTAGCCATTTTGGAAGATGCCTTAGTTGCAGTTGCACAAAAAACATTGTCAGGATTTTTATATTTTCTCATTTAGAATGCTACGACATTATTTGAAGAGGGTCTGGTTCTGCAGCACATAAGCCAGTATCAGTATTGTGTGATACAGCAGGAAGACTCATTTTGCAGTGTGATTACAAACCCCATCACTGTGAATTATACAGCAAGTTATATTGGTTTCCACCTTCTGCAAAGCCAGAATATTATCTTACACAAATACCGTACAAATAATACAAGTCCAGCTTTTCTGAAAGACAGAGTACAGAAAGCTTCCATTGCTCACTCCATCAGTACTTTCTATTTGCTGCTAATGACACGTGCTCTGGTCTGAAAGCAAACTCTAACAAGTCAACACACTCACTTTTTATTCTTTTTCTTTTTTTTTTTAAATGTTTATTTTTACTAAGGATATCCTGCCACTGATAAAAACTTTCCCAATCTGAAAAAGGATTTTCTGAGCAATAGAATCATAGAATTACAGAATGGTTGGGGTGGGAAGGGACCTTAAAACTCATCCCCTGCCATGGGCAGGGACATCTTCCACTAACCCAGGTTGTTCCAAGCCCTGCCCAACCTGGCCTTGAACACCTCCAGGGATGGGGCAGCCACAGCTTCTCTGGGTAACCTGTGCCAGTGCTTCACGAGTCTCTGAGTAAAGAATTTCTACCCAACATCTAATCTATACCTACTCTGTTTCAGTTTGAAGTCATTCCCCCTTGTCCTGTCACTCAGTTCCTGATGAACTTTTGAGGAACTTTTCACTTCTCTAGATCAGAAACTCCTCTGAATGTCTGCTGCTAGTGAGCAATTTTTCTATTATTTATACTCAGTTAAAAAACACCATCATTAGCTTCAGACTTTTCAGCATAATTTAAAATACAGAAGCAGTCCTTTGGTATGAATAACTCAGGGTGTTCAGTCTTCCTTAGAGGAGGGAGATTCTGGTGAACCTCGTTATCCTGCTTGTTTCCAGTCACTGAGCACACCACTGAAAAAGAGCTCTGTGGTCTTAATGACCCTGCTTCCTAATTTGATGTTCACAGCTCTGGACAGGGGGACTGGTGGAGAGAGGAGCAAGCAAAAGAAGAGAAACAACCAAACAGCTCCATTCAGACCAAAATTATATCCCAAGGAAATCATATACAGAAACAGGCTACCTGCCAAGGCTTCCTCCAGCTGGACAGACCCTGGAGAAGCTTCCTAAGGCCATTTATCCATTTCTAGAATTCCATGGCCACGCAGGCTGTAAAAAAAGATTACCACACACATCTGTAGGTAGATGCAGCTGCATGGATGTAGTGTAGCTGATTTATTTTTCTCTGTATATTAAAATCAGCAGATCCATCTCTAGCAGAGCTGTACAAATAGAGTTATTCCAAACAGACTATTTTGCAGACACTCTGTCTGTTCTCCAGACTGAGAATTGTTGCTGCTGTGCTGCGACAGAGCTGATGGGATTTGGAGTTGCCATAGTGTTAAATGTTTCTCCTGTGATCAGCAACTGCTGATTTAAATGAAAGTCTGGAGCCATTTCCTCTCCTGCATATTTCAGAGTCATTTCAAAGTCATCACAGACAAAAAGGTATAATGATACCAGGTAAAAAATGCATTTAAATGAGCTTTTTCTGATCCGATTTCAAGGTCATAGCACACAAACAGCACATGCTTTCAGTTGCAGTAAAGGACAGGAGATTATGAAGGCCTTTAGTCATCCCAGTTATAATTAGTAAACGTGTACACACATTCACTTCACGGGACTTGCATATTTAAAAGCCTGAGCTGAATTTTGTGTCTGTGCAACGTCCAGGCCAAAAACTCCATCTCTGATGTGTGGGATGATTTACTTCAGCAGTTGTGACAAATGAGTGTGAGGTACAGCGAGGTGAAGGCAAACCAGGGTCAGTGGGCCTGGGAGGCGCTTGGCACTTGTAAAAGATTCAGAGAATTTAATTCTCAGATTTATCAGTATTAATAATTCTAATTTAATGCATTTTCCTTGTCACTTACAATGAGTCAATCACTAATTAATGTTGTTGAAAAGATGAATTACCATTTTACATGCTTTAAAGAGCGTCGCTTATACATCTAAATCTAGATGTGAAATGTAGAGAGATATGATCTAATCCCCCTAAATACCATCGTTATCCAAAAATAATTTTATACTGAATTCATCTCATTGTCAGAAAAGGAGAAGTCCTGGAAAATGGAATGATCAACAACTAACCCCCTAACATGTATTTATATAAATTTTATATTCAAATTACCTGGAGCCAGTTTGTGGAATTAATCATTTCCCTTCGGTGGGGTAGCAATGATACAAGAAACATCCTGTGTCTATTGACAGGTTCAGAAATTCATTAATTTCTTCCTCCCTTTTGCATTGTAGCTATTCGTGTTTAATACCTGTATAGAGGCACAATTTAGAGCTCTGCCCAGCAGTAGTAACTCCCATCTCTTTCTGACTGACAACGATGAGATTTCTGTCATGCTTTGCGTCTCCTACAGTGCCAGTGATGGGATTTTTTCCCTGGAAATCTTATTACTGAATGTGCTGTCGTGGTCTCAGATGGAACTTTCAATCAAAAAGGCAATCAGAAGGTTATCCATTTGTGATTTTTCTTACAAAAAGAGCTTTGCAAAACTCTTCAGTGTAGACCATAACTCCTAGTCAGAGTGACTTGCCCTGAACGCTGATGGGACCATGGACAATAATGTGATCCACAGCTCACAGCCCCTTCCTTTGCTCCCAGGACTGGGAGGGAGACTGAAAACTGGCTCAGTTTTGAATCAGACTTTCCCACTTGCACTCCTATTAGATCTGGCACAGCAACTCACAACACCCTGGCACGGGGTGCAAGTGATTAGTAACAGTGTGTTTGGCTTTAATTGCAGTCTGTTCCATAAATATGTCTGATTTCATTGAAATCTTCATAACTGCTTCTGTTCTATCTTTAGAAAACTTCACTGTTTAGAGTATCACCAAAATTGCTAGATGAAGCTGTTCAGAGACAATTTTTTAATGTAATGTAACTTAAATCTGTTGGAGGCTTCATTAATTTTAATAAAATCTTTATAACACATATAGAAGTGGTATTAGTGTCTTAGTTGTCCACAGACTACAGTCATTAAACCCAGCCATGCTGCAGCTAAAGCAAAGTAAATGTTTCCATTTGAAACAAAGGTAAAATTGGGGGTGACGCACTAAGACTTTTTTGTTTGCAGAACAAATGTTACTGAGGAATTTAAAGTCAGTGGGTTCTTTTTACCGACAATACTTTAACAAAAGATCTGTGAGCTTGTTTTTCAGCAAGGCACAAGTGAATTAGACACTCATAATTCCTGTGGCCACAGGCTGCTATCTAATTCTGCAAACACTGTCAAAAAATGTTTCAAATATTATCCTATTTTTATTATTATTTTGACTGTATTCAATTAATAAATAAATTCTGAAGAAACTACATTCCTCAAAAACCTATGAAGTTCTTCAGGCAGATGCATTTCTGCAGTGCACAGGTAAACCTGAAAGAAAAGCAGCAACAAGAGAAGTATTTATAAAAATATATTTCACAAAGTAGGAAACAATACAGGAGTTTCTCTGAATACAATACATGGAGTAAATAAACAAACAATAATATAGCTTCAAAACAAAGTAGAAAATTAAAATGATTTGCATGTAATACGTAGTTTTCTTATACAATTGCTACTTCTAAATGGCAAGTTTGCATTACAAATTGAGTATGCTTGCAGCTTCTAGTGTTCTTTCTCTGTGTGCAAGAGCCCTGGTGCATCACTATGAATATTATAGAAAAGAAATGCTAATAACAGAAGCAGTAAAATTATGTACACACTGGTTCCTGCTCTAATACAGTGGAGAACTATAAGCATGTTTTTTTTTTACTGTACTGTGTTATGTGTGGATTTCTAAAAGTCTATAGTTTAAATATTCACATGAACCAGTTTACTTCCAGCTGTTTGTGCTTGTATTAAAAACACCAGGTACTAGATTTATGAAGATACAAAACTGTCAAAAGTTTTCTCTGGGAAAGTTTAATTCCTGCCAACATTCTCTTAAAATTCAGCTACTTCAAATGGATAGGGAACTGCTTTAACCTGCAACAATTTGTCATTTTTCTTTTCAAAATGTACATGTATTAAACATTCATTATATATAGAAAAAAAATCTAACGGATATAATTTAGTTTTCTTCATAATCTTACTCTATAGATTATCGGTTTTGATAAATAAAAGCAGTAATGGACATCAATAAAATATTTATTTCAAAGATTAAACAAATAAATTCGATCTTTAGCAATAAAATCATCAATTCTTTCATTTAGGTCCATCCCATTTCACAGTTTTCTCTTTCAGAAGACGAAGCACAGGACTGATCCTTCTTCTAGAAAAAAAGATCCTTTTGGAAAGCAAGGTTTTGTAGCCCTGCCTCTGAATTTCTACACATTAGTAGGATTTATTACCCATCACTGGAATGGATTAAGAACATGTGAATATTTTAAGGCTTGACACAATATTTAAAGATGATATTCAGTCTGTGGTTACGTGGCCAACAATTACTGTATGTACAATGGATGGTCACTGCACAGTAGAAGCCAGTAGGAATTGGCAATGCTATTTCTGCTCAGCATTGCTAAGAAGACCAAGATATTGCTTTTAAACATTTCTGTGGCGGGATCTTTGTTGGCAATGCAGAAACAAACCATCAGCTTTACACATACTGGCAGGAGCTACTGTTCAACAGCAAAATCCCTGCAAGTCCATTTTCTAAGAGAGCACCAATTTTTGTTCTTTTCAATTCACTGAAGATAATCAAAGATCCGAATCTCCATCTTCAGAGTGGTCAAGTGAATATCAAATATCCAAAGACTTCTAGACACTCCACATACTTTACTTCACACTCCACAAGACTTAACCTCCTAACATATACTTTTTTTTTTTGGTTCAACATTACAATGTAGTTGATTTTATAGATGACTGGCGCTAAACTTGCCTCTAAAACAAAAAGCCACATTAGTTTTAACTACCAGCAGTGGCCCTAGAATATTACATGATCATTAAGTCAACAGGGAAGAAGTTTGTAATCCACTGTCAAGTTTCTTTGTCACTTTCTCCAACTGAGTAAAGTTCTCCAAGTCTTTTAAAGCGAGGACCCCATTCACTGAGGTAGTCAAAATTCTGGTCTGAGTCTGATGTAGAGGACTCCAATGAGCTCAGGGAACCAGCCGCTGACCCCTTTCCTTCATAGCCATAAATCTGGATAGAGTCATATGGTGGAGCTGTGGGATCGTTATCAGCTTCATGAAGCCTCACATTAATAAATTCATCAACATCAACACCATTAGGAACAGGTGCAAGACCCTGCCTGGGCATAAATTGAAGATCAGGCTTAATATCCTTACGAGGCAAAAAGCCATTAATTCCATCCGGATTTTGCAAAGTGGCAATGTCAAACGCTTCCGTGTCTTCTTCTCCACCTCCCTCGTCATCATAGCGGATAATATTTTCCCTCACATCTTCGTCATCTTTGATGATTAGAGGTTCGTTCTTATGCCTTCTCAGCGTCACAAACAGCACCACGATGACTGCAAAGAAAACATCACAGGCTGGTTAGGTAAGAAATTTCCAATCAAAACGTTACATGGGAAGTGCAGCTGTGGAAGGTGGTCGGGTGGCTTTTGTGAAATTGAGAGTAATAAGGGTGAAAAGCTGAAAGACCTTTAACTTCAACCTCATTCACGTGATGGAAATCTGATCAGAAGCTCTGAGTAGCCCTCAAGATTTTTATTATCAGCTCATATTTACATCTGAAGCTCAACTTTATATAGGCAATAAGATTTCACATACTTCTAGTTTTGAGCTTCAAAATCAGTAAACAACTTTTCCTTTTGGAAGCGAAGTAAAGCTATCATTATTCACTGAACATAGTCTATAAGGATCTACATTATGGATGGTGTTTTCCAAAATTAGAGAGTGTTGTTCTGAAAACACAGCCCTAATGACAGAAGGAAATCAGTGTCTTTTTTTTACCTGTTGCAAGAGACTCACATTATATAACTGAAAAGAAAATGAGACAATAAGGGGGAAAAAAAAAGAGCTTAGTTTGATTTCAGAATTGTGGACAGATGTATAAAAAACTCTAAATGGGTTGCAGTGTTGTTTTTGCAGCTTAATGCTGAAATCTCAGTTACTGATGTAAATCTCAGTTACAAAATGAAGCTGTGAAGTGCAGAAATAGGCAAATAGGCCTCTTCCTTCGCTGCTCTCTCCCTCGTTTGATGTTGTATACAAATTCTGTATGTTTTATTAAAATATACCGTGCTGCTTGTCTTGTAAAGCTGCAGTGGGTCTTGTACCATTACAATCCAGAATAAGCTCATATTAGAAATATATAAATACAAATATATATGACAGAAATCTCTAAAGCTGTTTAAAAGCATCCAAAGGAGGGCTAGGATGATGATGAAGGATCTAGAGGGGCCATACAAGGAGGGGCTGAGGACACTTGGCTTGTTCAGCTGGAGGAGACTGAGGGTAGAGCTCATCGGGGTCTGCAGCTCCTCACGAGGGGCAGTGGAGGGGCAGCTCCATCTCTGCTCTGTGGGAGCAGGGACAGCACCCAGGGAATGGCTGGAGCTGTGTCAGGGCAGGTTCAGGTTGGATTCCAGGAAAAGGTTCTTCCCCCAGAGGGTGGTTGGGCACTGCCCAGGCTCCCCAGGGCAGTGGGCACAGCCCCAAGGCTGCCAGAGCTCCAGGAGGGTTTGGACAACGCCCTGAGAGATAGGGTGGGATTGTTGGGGTGTCTGTGCAGGGCCAGGAGTTGGACTGGAGGGACTTGTGGGTCCCTTCCCACTCAGGGTATCCTGTAATTCTGAGATTCTATGATTCATACAAGCCTTAGAAGACAGAACAAATCCACTTCTGTCATGTGTAGCACATACTGTGTTCACCTTGCTGCTTAACATCCTGGTTGGATTTTTGGTTTCACTTTCCATACCTGCTTATCATGTAACTCGTGTGTACAACTACTGCAGACTGGGACTTGGCTTTGTATGCTTCAGCTCTCAGGACAGGAGGGACACAACCCTGACAGGGTTTCGGTACTGTTGCACATTCCACTGGACCAGACTGTCAGTCCTTCTCTGTGACTCCTGTGCTCCCTTATGGCCACGCAGGAAGCAGAGAAGTTTTGAGCTGTGACACAAATACCTACCCAGCAGCAAAATGATGCAGGCCAGGATTGCAATGAGGGCTCCCATGCTGAGTCCAATGGGAAGCACATAGGCCTCAACGTTACAGGACTGGACAATGCCATCACTGCTGCAGCCACAGACACGGATGGTGAGGGTGCTGGTGCTGCTCATGGGAGGATTCCCACTGTCACTGATGATGATTGGCAGCAGATAAACCTCTTGCTTCTGCCGGCTGAACCCGCTATGCTTCGCCAGGATGCTGAGGGTGTTGTCTGGAAAAGGGAAAATTGGCAACGTTTCACCACCACACAGAAGGGCTGCTGACCCCACAGCTTGCAGGAAACCTCTCCACAAACGTTTTATGACCTCCTCACACCAGCAGCACGTGACACAGAAATCCCTTTCCTTTCTGTCCCTGCCCTGAAGAAGTGCAACATATGCATTTTCTTGTGTCTTGTGGTACGGCCATGAGGCAATCCCTTACTTTCTCCTCTGCATACATCCCTATAGATATCTTCCCATCATGGTTCACCACTGTTTCTCAAGTCATGCAGTCATAAAAATTCACCCAGTAAAGCAAGAAAGAAATGAGATGTTAAAGTAACCCAAACTTAAAGCACATTCATCAATTAAAACAAATGTTCCCTCTGTTACAGTTACAAATTACACAATATCTTCCCTTGCTACAAAAGATTCTTCTTTTTCATATAAAGACAAAAGAAAAGCTCAATGCATCAAAAGCTGTAGGCCTGATTTTCAGCAACTTAAACATTTATTAGGCCCCGGTGATGGAAATAGAGCAAACGGAGCCAGAATGTATCTCCTGTGGAGGCAGCTGGAGGAAATGAGTCTGGGACATTCTTACCTCTGCACACATATGCAGAAACTTAATTTTAGAAACATATAGAGGCATCTGACTGCATGGCATCCTACCCAGACACAGAGTCACACAGTTAAATCTCTCATAGTCACTCAGTTCACCATCAAAAAGAATACAAGTTGGTTTTACTTAGGATAATCATATAGATTCTCTCACGTATTAGCTGTAAAAATTATAGATTCTAGCCAGTTAACAACACACTACTACTGAATATCAGTGATCTTGTATGTGTAAGAATGCTCAGGTATAAACCATGATTAGTAAGCATGCCAAGTATGGGAAAAACTCTGATTTATTTACATACTTATATATTCACTGTTAACTTTTAACTGTTTCATTCTGTGGAATGAAAAAAAAAATTTCAGTATTATGAGTTATATACTAACAGAGTGCATGTTGACTTACACTAGATTGGGTTTGTTTTTAATAAAAAGATATTTAATAAAAAGATATTTTGTTTAGTAAAAGGATTCTGAGGCACACAGAATAGGAATGTGTGTGTGTGTTACTGCAGGATCCAATGACAATTTTAAAGCTGCACATCATGTTTGGGAGAAGGAGTTAATGTTGTTTTCCCTGATTCATCATGAACCAAAGTAAACCTCCTGATATTTTATGCTATAAAATGCACATTTTCAATGTTAAATGTCATTCCACGGAAGGAAAGAAATTACTGGGAGTTATGTGACAGGCATGAGGCAGGGAAGACTGGGAAGACAGGCAGTGTTCATATGACAACTACAGCAAAGACCCAATTCTTGAGTTGAAACCCAAATTAAGGTTTCAGTGAAGCACATGAAAATATGTGTTTGCATATATATAGTGACTGTAAGAAAGCATTGGGTCTGCTTTAATCTTGGTTCTGGTCATGAAGTAAATAACGTAAAGACACTTTTCACATCGAAAAAATAAAATTAGGTATTTTATTCTTAATATCCTTCTTAGTAAGGAGGCATATTAATAAGGAATAAAGATACAGAATACAATGATTACAGAACAAAATATTACTAAACTATATCATGGCCTCAACCTATATCAATCAGTAGGTAACTCCTATAGTTAATTCATTACTTCCATGAAACAAAAGAGGAAGAAAGATTATTTGGTATTCAAGCACAGGCATAATTGCCTCACACAGAGAACACAGAAGGCTTGTTTTCCCACTCAGTGACTAGGAAAATGAAGCCAAGTAGGCTACTTGTAAAGATCAGGACCTCTGATTTTGCAGGCCTGCTGTGTATGCTCAGAGGGCTGGAGTAGCTCTGCTGGGAGGAAAGGTTGGGAGAAGTGGGATTGTTCAGCCTGGAGAGGAGAAGCTTTGGGGTGACCTGATTGTGGCCTTGCAGTGCCTGAGGGGAGCCTGCAAGGGCCTGGAGTGACAAGGCAAGGGGGAATGGCTTCTCACTGACAGAAGGCAGGAATAGATGGGATATTGGAAAAAATTCTTGGCTGTGAGGGTGGTGAGGCCCTGGCACAGGTTGCCCAGAGAAGCTGTGGCTGCCCCATCCCTGGCAGTGTCCAAGGCCAGGTTGGACGGGGCTTGGAGCAACCTGGGTTGGTGGAAGGTGTCCCTGCCCATGGCAGAGGGTGGGACTGGATGAGCTTTAAGGTCCCTCCCAACCCAAACATTCTATGATTCTCTAACCCTTCCACAGCAGAACCACCTACCAATCACACTTATGCAACCTGGAGAGGTTCTTTCTATAATTCATGTTGCTAATGATGTGTTAGAGATGATGTAACCATTTCAGCATTTTTCACACATTTGGAGTACGTAACACATGAAGATCAATCTAAAAATTAACCACTGAATAAAGCAGAAAAAATACAGTCACTTTGCAGAACAAAAAGTATTCCCAACAACTTTTTTTCCCAGGAATCCTGAGTTATTATCTATTTAATTTGGAAACAGTCACATCAAACCTGATGGCACCCTGGAGCTAAATAAATAGTCTAGTCCTTTCTTGTGCCCTTTTTGAAAATTAAAGGGAGCATATGTGTTTACTGAAGATAAATTTCAGGTATAAGCTCTTAAGAATCCTGACAACTCAAATAGGACCAAACTCCCTGAAGACACCCAGAGTCACATGTGCCACTGTGTTACAGTGGAAAAGTCAAGTATGTCTTAAGTCAACAATTAGCAGACATTTAGAAGTGAGCAAAAACTACATGTCAAATTAAACCACTTCCAGTGTCACACTTGTTCTCTGGCTGAACTGCAGGGAACAAAGGGAAAGGTTATGCTGGGAAAATAACCCTGTAGCTCAGTTTTCCTCAATATGGGTGTGTGTAGCTTTACCAAAGTAAGAATCACTAATGCATCACACTGGGATTTGTAAAAGGTAGTACTTTTTTTTTATCAGATAGCATTCTTTTCCTCCTTAGCACCCCTCCCTACTTTCAAATACTGCAAAATAAATTCATCTGTCCACTGACTTTCTCCTGCAAAATTAAAAATATCTCAGTATAAGTTGAATACTTAATGCCTTTTCTTTAATTTTTTAAAGAAGAAAAAGGCTATGTGGTGCTCAATTTCCAGCTCTTTCTGTCTTTGAGACAAATCCAACTCAGAAGTGTCACATCTGTAGTCATTTATTCAGAACTCCAGAGACTTTTACAGTTATATTACGCAGTGACTTCCTGTGCTCTAAAATCTGTACTGATACAGCCTGTTCCTTTCTAGGAACCTGGTACAGTCCTTCTCTGTCCAAGCTGGAGGAGAGGATTGAGAGCTGAGCCCCAGCAGCCCTGCACTCTACAGATATGCAAAAGAGGGAAGGCACCTGCTTTAGGAAGAAACAATGAAGAGAAGCTGTGCTTGTTGGTGGCAGCTTCAGATCCCTTCTGGCACACTCTCTGCTATCCTACCTGGCACAGCAAATTCTAATAAGCCAGAATCAGGGTGTAAAACTCAGTAAAAAAGGAAATATGTGCTCTGAAGAGACAAATAGGAGGGGGCAGAAAAAATGAGAAGAAGAAGAGATGGAGAAAATATGCCCACCACTGCCAATTAGTGAAGCTGTAACTGTGTGCAAGAAACCACCTGATACCAGGAACAGTTTTAAATTCCAGTTCAAAAGAAATGAGATAAAGTAAAAGATATTCAAGATATGTAGGACAGTTAGTTGAAATATTTAAGTACAAAAGAAGTTGTAATGGCTGAACAATCAGTACTGTGCAGAAGAGATGCAAAACAAGGAGAAGGGAATAATCCTTCTTTTCTTACAGATGCCTAGCTTGCTTGGATTTTTTTGGTTTGTTTTTTTGGGTTTTTTTGGTTGGTTTTTTTTTTTGGTTGAAAGCTGTTGTGTTTGACTAAAGGTGAATATGTTGTGCCTGGAAAGAAACAGGTAATCAGAAGTCATCAATAGAAAAAGCAAAATGAAGCAACCAAATTGTTTTGCCAGTGGATGGCAAGCCCTCCACTTGCCTTGGCAATTTTCTTTAGCAGTGAATTCCTTTCCCTTCATTGCTACATCCTGAAATAAATATACCTTGGTGTTGCTGGAAATGTGGCTCGAGTGAAGAACAATGACTCTCTAATTGACGTTTTAGTTGGCTCCTAGAACTTGAAACTAAATCCTAGAACTTGAAACTAAATCCTAGCAGTTGATTAGCAGTAAACTTAATTTATCTGATTTGCTTCCTTCTCTCTGTGGACATTCCTCTTACTGGTAGGTGACAAAACAGCAGGAATCTCCTCCAGGAACAACCTCTAGCACTGCTGCAGGAATTATCTTGGCAACAGGTGCTCAACAGGAGAGGGGACAACATCTTTCCACTCATCTTTCCAATTAACCCACTGATCCTTCATTATAGTGCTGTTCAGGCTATTTATTTTTTCATGTTACTTTTAGCAAAACAAGGAAAATTACATGCAGAAAACCCCCCAAACCTGTCTGTTAATAAAGCTTTGAGGTAAACCTGCCACAGGCAAAGAGACACCAAGTGTTTACCTCCAGTCACTGAGGTACAGTCAGGAGGGCCTTTGATGTTCTCCATGAAAACGAGTCTCCCTGAAATCTGTGCCCTTTTATGTGAGGAAGGGGCTGAAGGTCATGGAAATGCCTGAGTTCTGTGAGATGCCCTCTCATGGATGATGTTCCAACTACCCAGGATGGACAAGGAGCTCTATCTGTCCTACAGGATTCAGGAATAGCATCAGATGAGGGATCCTAACAATTGCCTTACCCTCAGTGTCAGCTCAGAGTGACACAGCACCAGGAACACACAACTGCAGTTCATATCTGGAGATAATTTTTACCGTTTTTAAATATAAAACCAAATCAGTTCATTGTCTGACTCTCAGTTTTTGAAGTTCATAAGAAGATTTTTGAAACAATCGTGAAAGAAACTGTTTTGGGAATATCTCCCTCACAGCTGGAACAAAGAATGGCAATGCAGAAGGTCTTTATGAGACGTCCAGTGTGATTTCCAGACAAAGGGAGTTTGAATAACCGTAACTACCGCAGGGCCAAGTGCTTCCTGCAGATCCCCCCAACAGTTCTCAAGACTCCCAGATCTCTTTTGAGGCTCCTGGATGCAAGATTTTAAGAAAATGTAAATGTAGTAATTGTTATACAAAGCTGCTTCTGGATTTGCTGGACATGAGTGACTTTAACAGCACTGACACCAATCTGGACGGGAAATTAGCAGGCAGGAGTCAACTTCTTCATCTCCCACTTTGTACAGGAACACGTTGCAATTTTAAGTCAGACAATAGAATAACAGAACAAAAGTAAAAATCAGAAGCAGTCAGTTTGCATCCAAGTGTCATTTTCTCTGCACACACTATTGCAATTCTTTAATTCCCTCGTGGTCTCTAATATGTGGAGATCAGTGGACTTCCCTGCTGGGTAACCTTACACCTACATAACCCTTTCTGTCTTTCTTTTCCTATCCCTTTTAGAACATTTCCAGAAAGATCAAACGACCACTGGCATTAAGGACTTTGTGGTAGAAGTTGTTATCTATGCTGGATATATTACTTATGTGAAGAAAGAATTTTAATTGGAAACTTTACAGCTGGAAACATCAGAAATACATGTCCTCGTGTTTATAAGAGATATTGTGTACATTTTTTAACCTAAAAGACATTCTCTGTAAAACAGAGTCCTTTACAAAAGTAGAAGAGCATCAAGAATATCCTTACTGTGATGCTCCCTGCTTTTTCTGATAATGAAAAGACAAGGACAGCTCATTCATTTCCTCTCTCAGTTCATAAGTGGCATCTATTCTTACATTAAAAAAAAACCCAAAACTTGAAATAACTGAGCAATTAAGTTGTTATCATCAAGGTTTCAGTGGAAACTACAAAATTACAGGCAGAAAAACAGAACATATGACATTCTACGAAATATTGGCACTATAACATTTAGCAATCTGCAAATGCACTTGAAGAGAACATTCCAGAGAATGTTAAGGTAACATTTCAGCTCTTTGCATAACCATTGATTCATTCAAGTGCTTTCTGTAATTGTTACTCTTCAGTACTGGAGACCTTTCAGTGTCAAACACAGATTTTTTAAAAGATCTGTAGTAATCTGTAGGTTTTCTTCAAAATTCAAACCTAATGACAGAGAAATAGCAGAACACAGGGAAGATTCCAATCCCCATTTTAGATTCTGGGAATCAATCAATTCAAAATACAGAGATCTCTCAAAAAGTCTCTCTATGCATTCCATGAGCTCTAAGCATTACCTTACTCATTATTCTTTTGCATATTTTCTCATTAAAAGATTCACAAATAACACATATTCATACTCGTAGGATTGCGCTGTAGAACCAAACCAAATTAATTCAGCCCCAACAGGTCCTACTCTTAGTCTCACATGTGGCATCTTTGTCAACTCAACTGTTTTGAAATCTCTTTTTTTGTTTAATTTTCATAATTACAAAATCCCTGGGAAAGAATAACCACGAGCTGTTTTCTGTTCCAGCACAAGGACCAGGAGCGATGACTCAAAGCAAACCCTCATCCACGTTCCCCTTGTAAAAGAACACTGTTCACAGACAGGACCTGGGCTGAAAAGCTGATTTATATATTTCAGGCTCCACTTTGGTACAAGTTGGAAGCATCAGTTTCCTGCTTCCAAAAGAATGTTGTCAAAATGTTTTATGAGAAACACCCATTTAAGGTGGTATTTTTTTCATTTCTGCTTTAGGCTGAAACACTCTTTAAAGTAATACTTGATTAAAAGGGAACAATTGTGAGTTTGTATATTACAAAGTTGTCAGTCTTTAGTAGCTGAAAAAATAATCTATTTGTTCACTAGCATTACTATCACAATTTTGTTTCATGATTAAACCTGGCGCTTTCAACATGGGTGCATTATGCACATCAAATATGTTTTATGAGAACTTGTGTGTACATTAATATAAACACACAAATGTGCCATGTGTAATATTTTACAGGTGTATTAGGCCTTCCTTGATGTGTGTCTCAAACAAAATTGTGTTGAACAGCAGTTTCCACAAAAAGTGACCCCTTGTCTAATCTGCATAGTAGTGGTATAAATGTTCTATTCAAGTACAAGGCTTACAAAATAATCTGAAAATAAAAAGTGCCATTTTTATAGTATATTTTTTCTGATTTATGACGGCCAAACCATATGGGCACTGAAGCATTCACAGGTATTTCAAACTGACCTGCTTTTCATGAATGTCAAAAAATTGTGATGTCTTCAAAAAAGTAGATTGATGACTGCTATCAAATTTGATAGCAGACATCAGGTTCAAAAGAAAAAAGTTTTTGTGCTATAAAAATTCAGCTGACTGATCAAACTGTCTCTCCTGCACCATAACAAGTTGCATGTCATACTGGCATCCTTAATGGCCACTCAAAACATTCCTATAATAAATTACACTCTTCAATTGTTTTTTTTTGCCTCGGGACCTGGGCTTTCTGTAATCCCTTAAAACAACAAAAAGAACACAGGAAAAAAAGTATTTCATGGGAGAAAATGCATCAGTAGAAGAATAATTGGAATATATCACATATTTTTGTATCTTTGATTATTTTTTTTTCTCTTTACCAGTTGGCCTAAACAATAATAGCTTATGCCAGAACTGAAACACTGAATCAACTAGTGAATAAAAAAACATAAACATATTTCCATGTATCCCTTTGCAGAAATAAAAAGCACTGTTGGGAATTTTGAATCACGAGCAAAGTAATATTTAATCATGTATACATCACTCTCATATGTTCAAATTTCTTGGAAAGGGGAATAATTATGTTAGTACTACTGTGTGATACGGAACTTGTAGTAAATAAATTCTTGACAGAAGTTTAAAAAAAAAAAAGCCAGACAAATTACCAGCAAAGTGATGATGAATGAGCATTTCCTCCTACTTTTTTCCTTTGAAAAATGTGAACTTTAGATAATAGTCTGTATAATTTCTAGTTCTATTCCTTTGGAAAAGTCTGAACTTTAGATAATTGTCTCTTAAGTATTCTAAAACTTTCCTTTGACCTTTAGGCCTGCAGATCTATAATCAAACATAACTATATGGTCACTTGCAGTCTAGCAGCAACTCTTGTATTTTGTACCTGGGTTTTTTAACTCATTGAAGAAAGGACAGAAAATCCCTGCTGAAGAAATAATGATGTAGAAGCAAGGGCTGAGTCTGAAATAATACTGGCTCTATTGTTAACGGGGTAGAGAAATAATTAGGACACGGTACCTCTCCCTCTTTTTTAATTTACAGAACTATAAGGCAAGTCAAACCAGGGACCTTTGGGCTCTGGGTGTGTTTAAGCCCCCCAGTTCCCACACTGAACTGCATCCAACACACCTGACTGACTGTCACCCACTCTGTCACCCCTGGTGCCACTTTTGACTGACACTCCCACAATCTGCAGCAAATCCAGCCCGGGGAGGATGTAAGATATGCTCAAACAGTGATGGCTTTTGCCTCTCATTTTTCTCTTCTGTATTCAACAAACCAGCCACAAAGTTGTTTACTAATAATCCCATTGCTTTGACATGCTTTACTTTATTCGGATCACATCACTACATGGCATGTGCATTGAATGTTACATCTGTAAAGTGTAAGAATTAATGCAGGTTGCCAAGCTCTGGTTTAGAAAGAGAGATGAAATGGCTGTCAAATGTGCTCAGCATTAAAAATACATTATTAACACAGCAATTTGCATAGACTGATGGATCATTTTTGAAATCTACATATTCTAGTTAATTCTATTCTCTTGTTATTTTAACCAAAAAGTTTCAGAAAGCAATACTGTGTTTTACAGTGCTTTGATAAAATAATGGCTATATTTTGCATTTGAACCAAGAACTTTCCAGTACTGTATTACCAGATTCCAACAGAAATGCTACAAAGATAAATAAGAAAGCCAAAATACCCCGAGGCTTTGCCATCTGTTTTTCTCTTGAGGGATAATGGATTCTTACTCTTTCTATGAATTTGTGCTTACAAATGCAGTGTGGGAGGTGAAGCTGATGACAGACAGATGCTTAAGGCCCTTGGGTCACTGTGAGATGTACAGCTTTACACATCACATTGCTTTGGGGTTCTCTTATGTGTAAAGCTAAATCTCTATCAGATTCAGTGAAATTCATACTACTTTTGGTAGATTCAGTGAAATTCATACTACTTTTGGTAGGTGGTGGAAAAGTTCCAAGAATTCCATCCCATGCTCTTCACCTTCCCCCCTTCACACACATCCTTCAGTTCTTACTTCAATGACTTACTTCCAGGGTCTGGAAAGGTTCAGAGTCTTCATGACTATGAAGACAATCAGAGATGTTGGAAGTGAATCTTTCTTTCCAGAATGCAAACTGTGAATGCCACAGTAAGAAACATAGAACTTAAGTAGGAACCTTTTGGGTTTTAAATGTGATGTGTTCTTGGCATTTAAGTAACTTAAAAAACAACCACTTTCCCTTGCCGTGATAACTGTCTTTTCCATTCCAATACTCCATGGAACAAATTCATGCACATAGTAAAAGTTTAAAACAATTTACCAGTAGATCATATAACAGACCTTAAACCTAAATCTGGAATCAGACCTATCAACCATACTGAAGATTTGTTATAACAGTAAGAGCCAAATTCAAGCCATACTAGTGCATTTCTATTATGCTATTTACTTTTGTCGTAATGTTCACTTTGAAATACAGTGGCAGAAAGCAAACACCAGACTATAAAAACAGCAACCAGCATTTATTGGAATGCTGCTTATTTGTACTGATGTAATAAAGGTCTTGTCAGCACTTCCACTACAAAATGCCAATTTTCAGAGCTTTATAACTCTGACATAATAACTTACTATGAGAAGAAATTTAGAATGTGTCCTCTCCGCCAAAGAATATTGAAAGTTAAATATGACTTACATTGGCTGGGGCATTTTAAGTCTGAAAATAAATTAAAAACAATTTTGACTTAACATTTTCTTGAGCTGGTGCCATTGAAGAAAAAAAGAAAAAGACAAAAAAAAAAACCGTGGCTTTTATTTTTAAAAAGTGCCAGATCCAGCAGTTCTTGTATGTGCAGAACTCCCTTTAACTTCACTGAGAATAATTTCTGTGAGAGAACTGAAAGAAGTGCCATTATACATTTTTGTAAATGTCATCAAGAGTTATATTAGCTTTTTGTAATTTGAAAGACTGAAATGCTATGGTATAACATTGCCCCTGGGCACACAGGCAGCATGATAATGACTTTTGGAAGACATTCTGAAATGCAGATTACATATAACAATAACAATTTGTTATCATCAGGCCATTAATGGCAGTAATTTATATCTCTGTCTTACACCCAAAGTATACACATAATGTCTTATATGAACACCTCTCACTGAGGATGTGTCTCCCATGGTGAAGACTAATGGCCATTTGAAATGCAGGGAAGAGCAAAAGGCATCCAGAGAAGGAATTGCAGTAAGTGAAAAAAAAAAAACCAAACACCACAATTACCCATTTATAGGGTGGAATAGATTGCATAAAGTTTTCAAATGAAAGATTCCTGATACTCCTGGGAACGTTTCTGCACAGCATGCAAACATTACATGGAGAAAACTTGGCATAGCCAGAAGTTCCAAAGTAGGATACGCAGTTGGATTGCTGAGAATCAAAGCAGGCAAACACACACACACATCTGAATTTGGATTTCAAGACTGGGACTTACTGCAAGACCCCGATTTTACTATATACATTGTGTGACACAACACATAACTTGGAAAGAAGAAGGAGCCAGGGAAAGAGGTCAACATTTGAATTCTGCCTCACCACTGCAGAGACATTGCAAAGTCAGTGCTGGTATTGGTAACTATGTGCCAACTGCAGCATCAGCTCAGGAGATGTTTCAGGGTTCTCACTGAATCGTGGAATCATTGAGGTTGGAAGGGACCTCTGGAGGTCATCTGGTCCACCTCCTACTCAAGCCCAGGACCTTGTCTGGGTGGCTTTTGAATACCCCCAAGGATGGAGGTTCTACAAATGGTAAAACATCTGTTATTCACTATTGAAATACAACTGCCACAAAACAACAGACATCTTATTCATTCTTTCTCTTTGTGCCAAGCTGAGAAGTTATGAGGTATAAATATATAATGCATCTGTATGCTTAGAGAACCTTGCAGATCACAGTGAAATGTTCCCTGTTGTCTTCCCATTTGTGATGAAGACTCTGATAAAGTACAAGTGAAGTGTGCAGGCTGAAGCTGCAACAAAAATACAGAGCAGGATCATGTAAAAGTATTACAAGAGATGGCAACTCTACTGGCAAAGGAAGATACATCTCAATGTGTCAAAAATAATTCCATAGAAATTATTCCTGAAGAATAATTCCTGAAGAATTCCTGAAGAAAAAACACATATAGTCAAAAAGGTGGACAGAAAACAAAAAAAGCACAGATACTTTGAGAAAATTACATTTCCTTACTGGGAGAAAAAAAAAAAAAGAAAAGAAAAAATGTTTAAGTAAAACACTTTTAGCCAAGAAAAAGTGAAGTTCTGTATACAAATTTTGAAGTAAATGGTTCTACTAGACAGACTGCAAAATTTAAGGCAACTACATCTTTTGATCTTGCATGTTAGCAGAAGAAAAGCACAAATCAAGAGAAAGTTGATTTGGTATAATTTTTTTTCTCATTTAAAAATAGAAAGTACAAAGACAGAAGTTGCAACAATGTGGGATAAAGATGTTATAGAAGGAGAGAAATGATGTAGAATTGAGTCTAAACTACCTTCCTCAGTATTTAGTATTGCTGCTAGACTCAAAAATACAACAGCTGCATTAGAGTGGGCTTCACATTTCCTGCCCTGAGCTGACAAATAATTTCTATATGTTTTCTAACAGGAGTCTCAGAAGAATCCAAAGAGACCCCTTAAACCCCTCGTGAAAACCTCAGTCTTTCCCACTCCAGAGGGAACTGCCCACAGCTCTGCAGTGTTTGCATGGCACATTGACAGCCACGGTGATTAAATGACTCGTCCAAATTCATGCAGGAAACCCATAACCCAGCTCTACAAAACTGTTCTGAACTCCAGACCAATTCCTCAATCAAAAAAACCATCACTCCTGGAGAGTGCTCTGAGATCACAAGGTCTCAGTCTTTGTTGGGGGGAACACTGAGTACGTTACAGAAGGGTCACATATAATGGATGAAAATGTTATAGAAAGTGGCATGGCAGAGCTAAGCAAGGTTAGGGAGTGACAAGTTCAAAAAGGCTACATGAAACAGTTCTATTTTATTCTTTATTATTTCCTATAACCTAGATTTTGGCTGAATGAACTTTTCCTAACAAAACACAAACAACCCCAAAAGGTTTCATGCATTTTTACAAAAGCAACAAGAAACTTTTTTTGTCATTTATCACATTACAAAAAATAAAGAGAAGAAAAAATTTGGTGTTGTTGTTCAAGACAGTCTAACATTCTCAGAGCACAACAGAGTATTTTCATCAGCATTCAGTGACTACTGATGATGCTCCCTTTAAGCTTTATGACTTCAATGGCAAACACAACTGACATTATAATTCCACAGAGAGGGCTTTATTCCTGATTTATCTCTTATCATAGAATCAGATGTATGAAACAAGCCCAAAACTGTGGTGTTAGAGTTCCTGCTCCGGGATGTGCACAGTCCTTGGCCTATAGGAAAAGTGAAGTTTGCTTGATAAGCCCACAGTTAGTTAGGCCAGGCTGGGCTGATCTGACTCTGCTCTCTCAATACAGGCAGACAGCTACCACTGCTTTACTGATTCCCTGGAATCTGGCTCCACATCCATCCACGTTACCTTCCGAGGACCCCACCAACTCTTCCTCTTCAACACCATCAAGCAGACATCTGGTCCTTTTCTTCAAGTTCTATTTATCTCTCCCTAACAAGCTGGCTTATTATCTCACTTCAAACAGGGGCCCATCTTCACTCCCTCTCTAATCAGCCCTGATTACCAAGTGTGCACATCCTATCATTTGAGGATATGCAAACTCTCTCCCCAGACTAGACAGGTCAACTTATGCCTTTCATTTATTTTCTGCTTTTGGCTCCAAATGTAAGATCTCTGCATTCAGGGAAGTCATGTACTCTCCTTCTTCTCTGCCCTCTGAATGGATTGCCTTCTAGGCATATTTATTATATAAATATTACATGCTAATAATTACATAAATATATCGCTAATTACTGGATGCTTGCCAGATAAAGTACATCCTAATTAGATAGAATTAAATGAAGATCAACAAAGTGACATATTTTACAACAAGGTCACCCGTAGGCATTACAAAATCAGGAGTTGATGGGAAAATAACCTCAGTGATACAAAAAAAAAGCCCGACCAACTGAATAAAAGCTTTGTCTCCCTTAAAGGTTGATGTGAGAAGCTTTGGTAAAACTCACATAAAAATTTCATCTTTCCTGCAGCGTGTCACTGTTATATTTGCTCTGACAGAGAAGTACAGCCCATTCTTGAACAGTCACCCCCTCAAAAGGAGTAAGGAGGAAATAAAAGGGTCTGGAATAAGTGTGACCACACCAGACAGGGTCAGGGGAATGTAGAGACTGTGATTCCAACACTAACTCCCTCCTTGTGCACACCACTAGTGGGATTGGTTCAAAACAAGATGCAAATTGGAACATGATCTTAGTCTTTTTAATTCACATTATAATGTCAGTTGTGTAATAGTTTATCAGATAAGCCTTGAGGCTAAGTGTGAAAAATTAATACCTTCTATTTTAATGGAGGAACCACGTGCAAATGGTCTGATATAATGACAAAAGGAGATTTTTAATAATCAAAGGAAAATTTAACAGTTAATACGTGATGATTCATGCTTAAATTTTTTTCATTTTTAGCCTGTTTAGATTTTTCCTCTAGTAGAAAAGTGTTGGTGTTCTTTTAATCTTTACTAAGACTGAAAGTTTTAAATTAGACTCCTATCTAGTTTCTCATTAATTGACAATTTTTGTCAATTACAGTAATTAATCAGTTAATTGTTATTCTCCTTCAACAGTCTGTATTTTGGACTGGAAAAAACAAACAAACAGTCCATAATGAGAGAAACCAACAAAAATACAAGGTGTAGAAAAAAAAAAGAAAGATAAATAATCCTGTGCCATATTTACTAATTAGGTATTTAGGGAGAAAATCCAAATATTCAAAACAAAACCAAACCTAACAATGAAGTGAAAAGAGAGATGGGCTTCTTATATGCAGCATGACTCTGTCAGGTAACAAATATATTGAGGTGGTGAAGGGGTAGAGGCCCTCCCAGAACCTTCAGCCCTAGGAGATCATTCCTCCTCCTCAGTGAATTAAACCCATTTACACAGGGCATTGTCTGTGAACACTTCAATTACAGAAATGTTTTCTGGCAGAAATGCTTTCATGGAGGCATTAGATGCACCCAGCAAGCCAGAAGTGGTACTTTGACAGAAATCTCTTAAGATATTTCCAGAAGGTAGTTGGTTAAAAATCTGGAAATTTATCTCCAAATGTTGTGTATTCACTTAGCTAGAAATACTGCTATGAAATACTTTTAAGGTCCTAGAATATAATAATCATGGGTGCTGCTGGTTTTCAAGGAGTTATGTTTTTAGAGCACTTAGGGAGCCTTGGAACATTAAAAGGCTGGTGGAGCAACATTTCACAGGCTCACAGAACACGTGGGGTTGGAAGGGCCCCATAGTGGCTCCAGCAGGGCCACCCCAGAGCACATGGCACAGGATTGTGTCCAGATATTCTGGAATATCTCCAGTGATGGAGACTCCACACCCTCTCTGGGCAATCTGTTCAGTGCTCAGTCACTGCAGAGCAAAGGAGTTCTTCCTCATGTCCAGGTGGAACTTCCTGGGCTTCAGTTCCTGCCTGTTGATAAATTCCAGGGAGCTGGTACTGCACAGACCTCACTGCTGGAAGTTAGAAGTTTTGTACTCATTAAGAATAACACCTTTCTGCCTGCTAAGCAGTTCAGTTTTGAGACTCTGATTTAATGTCTATTTTCCCCATTATGTTTCTGAAATTAAGTCACACTGAAGATTCAATTTGTTCTTCTCTGCTATTTCTTTCATCCATATTCCATATTGTTACTAAAATAGATAGATTTTCATGCTAATTTGCTGACCAGATTATTTTCCTCTTCGGATTTGTTTTCATAACCTTTTATCCCTTACTTAGTCTTTTAAAGTCATGGCAGCCTTGCTCACTTTCCTTCAGTTTTATTATGAAATTAATGAAATAAACTGGAAAAGGAGAGCTGAGTATGTTCCACTACTGAGCTTGATGAAACTCCTACAGCAGGAGAATTCACAGCTGTCCAATCCATTCCCTCATCATGAGTAAGCACTGTCGTGCATATGGTGCACAACACTGACCTCAGATCTTTTTCACTCAGGTTGCATCTGGTTCTCAATTAGTTTGATTTATAAAATGAAACATAATTGACGCTTTGGCAACATCACGTTGCCAGCAGCACAAATAATAAATTAAGAATGAGTGAAGTAAAAGTGTCTTTGGTCATGTATGCATAATGGCAGGCTGCATGCACAGGGGCTTCTCCTGGGTTTCATCCCTCACATCTGATGCTGTTTTGGGCTGGGTCATGTTTACATTAACGCTCTGAAATAACTGTGTAATTGTGGTTGATTGAAACTTCCGAAAGAAAGGCGCTTTTCTGAAAGGATGTGATGCCGTGGAAATGAGTCTTATCCTACAATGTGCATATACAATTCTTCTGCCTGAAACCCTGCACGTGTGAGGCTCGGGAAGGAGTTGTCACCCCAGAGCTAAACTAAAACAGGAGGGAAAGGTTAAACAGCATTTGGAGCAGAAGTGCTCCCAGAGAAACACTTTGGAGCTGCTAAAATATAAGAAGTACAGACGTGCTGGGGAGCACAGCAGAGCTGAGGAAGAGCCTGGAGGTGCCTGGAAGAGGACAATGATCTTACCAGATGGCCCCCTCCTTGCTGGTGCATTCATCAGGTTGGCCTGTCCGGTCGAATGGAGACTTGATGGATCACATCTGGCTTGGGGCGGAGGAGGGAGGGAATCTGTCTGGAGTCCTGCATCCTGAATACAGGAGAGGAGTGAATAAGGTTTCAGATGGACAGAACAGACAGAATGGTCACAGTGTGGAGGAGCGTGGCAGCTGAGTCAGCCTTCCAAGAGTTGATTCTGGCTTTCTGCTTCAGCTAGAGCAGCTTTGTGCACCAAGGACTCGCCTCTTTAGCTTAGCCAAGTGGTGAAAAGTACATAACCACAGTAAGAAGGTGTAAATCATCCAGACAGGGCTAAAAAGTATGTTTGCAGAGGAACTGAACTTAATCTTCACCCGTTTTGTGGTTCTAATTAGAAAAGAATCCAGAAAGAGCAGTGATCTTCATGCAAGAAGATAGATGGGGAAGACAGCAGAAGCAGGTGTCAGCGAAGGAAGTGGCACACAGGAGAGGAAAAATGCTGGCTTTCCATCTATGTGAATGTAATCACTTCAGAAAACAACAGCACGTCCTCCTCTGCCAGAGAAGTTGTTTCAAATTGCACTCAATTGATATTCAACATCAAGGCAAAACAGAACATTGGGGAATAACAGAACAGAGTTTGATAGTGATGAGAGTCAAGAAAGAAGGGGGAAAGGAGGCAGAAAGTTATCAGCAGAAAGATAGATACTGAGAATATTTTCACCAGCATTCTCAGACTAGACAAGACTGACACTACTGCATCATGGAAAAGTGTAACCTTGCTAGGAATAGCAGAAAGGAATCAAATATATCACCTCAACTGCAATGTGAAATCCTACAGTGAAAATGGAAATGCATTCCGTGCCTGGCAAGGCAGAACTTCTGAGCACTGCTGGAATGTGTTGGGGTCCCTTGGTAATACTGTCATTAACTTGAAATTCTACCAGTCTTCTGGAATTTGAGAATAGTCTAAAGATCTATAGCACCAATTTCCACCTCACGTGGCTTTAGCACTTTCTCACTGGCAGAAAGGGCTCCTCCTTTTGAGTCTTTAGACACAGTCTATTATTTCACAGGACGACATTACATCGTAGAATTGTCAGATATGTAAATGAGAAAATTGATTACTTTTCCTACAGAGGAAGATCTAACACAGTTTGTGATCCAAAGCAGTTTCAATCAGGTGAATTCTCTGATGGACAAGGATGAAGGAACTTGAGTACCATAAATAAGGAACTGCATTTCCTCAGTTACAAAAATGAATTATTTCAAGGACTTGACACTTACCACCCAAGACAGAACCAATGGCTCCAGCAAAAGTATTTACACTGGTTGAGCACCACTTTTTGCATATTAATCAAGGAGAAGCTGGAACCAGTGCTTTCCTGAATAGTCTAAATCCACAGAACTACAATGTTTCATGGAGCTCATCTACCTTAACCATCACATAATTTGGTTTGATAATAGTCAAATTCTCCTACCCAGCAAAATATCAATACCTTTATGCTTTTTTCTAATTTCTATAACTTACAATTTCCAACATAAGCAAAAAAGACCTTCCTGAACAAAATCTTTCAACCCCGCTAAAAAGGAAATATTTCAACAATTTTATATTAGCAATTTCATTATTAACTCTATCATTCATTTAAAAAATCAATAAACTGAGGTTCTTGTGGCACGCACAGGTCATAAAAATGTTGAACTCCGCTATTTAAACAATTCCAGTTTAAATGCCATGCTGAGAAAAAGATTGATGGTCTGATATTTATAATACATTTTTCACACTATGAACACTTCTGGAGAAGCATGATGTGTGCCTGTGGATGGCAGATACTGACACACAAGTGCCAGATTAAGGGTTAGCTTGCAGGTTGTTATTTTTTAATACATTGGAATACTTTATTTTTAACTCTGCCCCTTTCACACTGATTGCACCTTGTTATGCAAGATTCTTTGTGATTTCTGGTGATAAAACTATGTCTATAAAGAGAGATGTTGATCAATGCTGTTTCCTTGATTATACAGCATATTCCTTTACATCTTCTAGATGTTATTCCATACCACTACTACTGGCAGACAGGAGAGAAAAATATTTATTTATAAGATGCCAAACACATCCTTGAGCACATCACTTAATTTCACTTCTCAAGAAAACCACTAACAAGGTTGTGATTTGGTATGTTTTAGAGTTGTCCTTTGAAAGTTTAATTACTGAGATGTAGAAGAAATGAGGGTGATAATTAAGCACATTAGAAATATATAAACATTTGCTTTCCCTTGAGAAGTGCCATTGTGAAACCCCCTCTGGCACGTGGCAGCTGGGCCGCAAAGTTTCCCAAGGCTCTCGAAAAATTGCATGAAAGCACAGAAATGTGTGAGGATGTGCTGCTCACATCCATGAGTGCTGTTCTTGTGGGTGCTCATTGCACTCCCATCAGGAAATGATGGGTTTAACGATGTCCTTGCTAAGGCAATTTGTACCTGAGGTCAGCGGGTTAACTTTGAAATTGGGCAAAGTGGAAGGAGGGTAGTGAGACAGCAGTGCCAGCCCTGAGCTGTCTGGGGAACACATTTGGAAAGAAAAGTCAGTCAAAACCACCAAAGGAGCTTTAGCTGGCAGCTGAGACAATGGCAGAGAGACATAGAGAAATGCCAAAAGAACCTGATTCAGGGAAAGACTCATCTTAACGCTGGAGAGTTACTCTGGTGGGAACAAAAGACTCACCCTCCAGGTATGTATTTGACAGATGTTGCTAAAAATGTTTTCAGGAAGAAAGATGTGGGAAAAATCTAGGTTTTATTGTGTTAAAACTACAATGACACAGAAGTATTAAAAAAAAAGCTGATAATTTGCTTTTGTTATTTGAGATATCTAAAAGAGAGCTGGCATGTAATTGGCTTCTCCAGCTATTGTGAAGTAGTTCAGAAATATTTGTTTATTAATGGTAAAGAGGCAATGAAAAATAGAAAATATTTTAAAATAAGCAATGGTACACAAAGGCAGTGATTGAAGTGATTATGTCAGGCTATTTCCTTTTAAATACATTAGACACTCACTGCCTGTACTTTCAAGGCAGCACAGGGAGGCCAAAAGTGACAGATTTAACTTAAAGCATGGAAAGAACTAAAGAAATGTCATTTAAACATGAACACTCCTGGAGCCATTAGAGGTGTCACAGCTATAACAGACTAAGCATGGCTGAGAATAAATATTAATTTTGGCATAGAGAATGAACAGAAATCAATTCGGACCAAAATCAGAACTCAACTCACCAGATGGACATTTTGATGAATATTTTTGGGGAGAGGGGAGGCTGATTACTTATAACCAACCTATTATGAGCCAAATCAGGCTACTGGACTTCTGCAGGAATATTAGGTCGTGCCACTAAGATTTCTAACCCAAAAGTAATCCCTGCCCATGAACCAGGAAACCCTGTGACTGCTTCTACCCCAGTAAGAGGTGTGGAATATCCCATCTGTACATTAGGAATGCACCACTTTTTCTCTCAGAAGTACTGGTGCACCCAAAGGCAGTGTGGAACATTTGATTTGGGGTTTATTCCATTAGGAAACAGAATCTGCCATCAGAAACATGGAGTAGCAATGGAAAGGTCTTTTGGGAAAAACTTTAGGTCTCTTTATGGCAAAGATGCATTTGCTAGCTCTTGAAAGCAAAAAATGCATTGGCAGCCTATCAAAATGCTTGCATGTGTGAAAAGGCTTTTATCACAGAATTCTGTTCTCACTTGAACAATCTATGGAAACCTTAAGAATTCAATGCTGAAAACAGGTACTGCTGTGAGGGGATTTTTTGGGATGCAGGAGACTATCCTTGTACTGGCACTGGATTTTAGGTTGCTCTGTGAAGACCACTCACCTGAAAAAAAGACTGTCAACAAATGCTAATTCCATTTCCAGAGGTCTCATTTCGGTTTGCTGGTGCCATGACAGTATAAAATCCTCATCAGCTGTCTAAATACCTGTCAGGTTTTTGTCATTTATTGTGATCCTACCGTTTTTTGGAAGGTTTAATTCCAGTCAGCCTATGACACATTGCTGGAGTGTAACAACACTTGTCTAAACATCAGATATTTTCATCTGAAGTTTTAGGTTTTTCTGATTTGTCAGACACACTACACAAAATATATATTTTCACTTTTTCCCCCCAATTTCTGCTCCTCTGCACAAACCCAGCAGAAAGACACATGAAAAGTAAAGTGCCCAGTCAGTCTGTAGGAGTTTGTGCAGTCAAGGATTTGTTATGTCATAGTCACAGGTTTAGTCACCAGGAAACATTGCATGATTTGCACGTTACAATAAATCCTTATATTTTTGTTATATAATTTTATGATTTCTCTGGTGAGCAGATAAAGCTTTAGCACCTGGCAATCTAAGTGATCAGTGTTCCTTGCATTACAGTTTGAGAGAGCAGCACTGCTTTACTTCAGATTATCACTCACTGCCCAAGAACCCAAGGCACAAAATCCACAAAAACTGCCCAGTACGAGACATCTGAGCTCAGGAAAGAAACAGAGAATGGATCAGGACACATGAAAAATAAAGATTGATATGAGAGGGTCTACTGAGATGCATGGTGGCATTTAAATTAACATTTTTTACCTTATTTACATCAGAAAGGCACTAAAGCCTCTATAGTTTTGGGCATCTTGTCTACAGAAAAGATTGTAAATATGGAATTATATTCTGCTGTGAGTACAGGATAACTTCTATAATACATAAGATAATCTTAGGACAAGTGAGGGGTATTTGTGTTTTCTGATGAAGATACTTGTTGTTTCACTCAGTTGAACATATTTACAGTGACCAATCATAATATTAGCAGTGTAAATTAATTACTGAAGGATCAAGTGAACTTGCCTTAGGGCAATCTGGCAAGTTTCAAACAACAGAATCAGCCTGTGTGCAACAAACTAAATTGATTAATGGCTTATGTTCCATACAGCAAGAGAAAATTCCACAGGCATCTTATATATTCTTTAGCATGAGGGACAGAGAGAGAACACTGCAGCTTTCTGCTCCTGGCAGATGCCAAGCTGCACTCTTTGCATACTAATGCCAGCAGATTAAATGATGTCATTACGTGGTGGAGGAGTGAGGGCCAAATGCCAAAGTTACCTAAAGCACAAAACGAGGACCCAAAAGGGCAATACCATTTCACAAATGCTCTTGAGGAGGGGTACCTTTGTTTCTCTCTGCCCTTGAGAGAATTTTGGAGAAAGGCAAGCGGTGAAAAACGATTTAAATAAAGAAAAGAAATTGCTGGTTCCAGCAAGTAAAGGATTGGGTTTCTAGAGGAGGCTTCCTGAAGAAATGCCATCCCTGTATGATATCCACAGGAGGACAGCACTTCTGCAGCATCACCACCTCAGTCTCTGCTGCCTTGGAGAATTTGGCAGGGCCAAAGCTGTGGGAGGAGGTTGAGGCTGAGTTCACAGTCAGGAAGATGTCAAGGACTTTGGCCACCAGCGTGAGGAAATGTTTTTCTGTTCCAAGCTTTGGTGTGTTGTGCACCAATCTGATCTCCAGAAATGAGGTTGGTGCTTGTCACAGGCATTTCCTTACAGAGCTGCTCACAAACCACCCCAGCCTGGCTTTTGGGCAGCCCAGACACTCAGAAATACAAAGAAAGGAGGAATTTGCCTTGTGAATTCAGCTACTTTAGGCATACTGTGGTTTTTCAGCAAGAATAACCCCTCATGCTTATCTAGCAGGTGTATGCAGGACAAAGTCACAGCCAAGTTCACTGTCTAAGTGGCAAAAGGAAATAAAGACTTGCTGAAGATTTATGATGTTTAAAGGACATGAAAACTCACCTCAACCAAATAATACCCTGATTTTGGCTCTGACAGGAATATTTGCTTCCTGTAGGAGACCATGTCCTGGCATCAACCATGCACTGCACCCCTGACTGAGCAATCTTGATAGGCAGGGATGGCATGCCTAGCTGGAATTTTATTATTGGATACTGAAGGATTAAATCAGAAAAGTCTCTTCAAGCGGATTTTTAATTTCAAGAGATTTCAGTTGGTTGTTTTAAGAGGATTTTCACATTTAACTGATTCAAACACATTAAAAACTGTATAGAACTGAGTAGCAATGCTGTAACAAAATCGGACTTATTTCTCTCAACCTTGTTATAAAGGAAGTTTCCTCACTCTCACTTGGATCAGCACTCATTTTGCCACTGTCTGTGACAAGGAGTAAGAGTGGATCTTAAATGGGTAACAGATTGGAAGGACAAGGGTAATTAGCAACATGAGCTCAGTATTTAAACATGAAGAGAAATGCTGAGATCTTTTTTTACTTTGTCATGCTGTGCCAAACAAAGCACCTCACATTCAGGATGCTTAATTCAATTTATGTTACACCACTGATGATTATGAAATGCATTTTGAAGAGGTTTGTTTTATCTTCTCCTGTAAGTGCAGAAAACATACACTCATTTCCTACATGAAAGTACAGACAGAAGTAGAGACACACTTTGTGAATGCTGGAAGAGAAAAAAATATCGAAAGAAAAGAAAAATACAGGACATGTTTAAAGCAGATTTAAGAATTTAGGTTTATAAAATGTTATTTAACAAAACAGTGCCATCATGCTTCTTGGTCGGAACAGAGAGAACAAGAAATGAAAACAGTATCAACTCTTTATTTGATATTTCATATATTACTCTTACACTCCTGCACGCACAGCTCACACATACATCTTCCTATTAGTAACAGACTAAATAGGGATTTTCTTTATTATAATTTGAAATAAGAAAAATAAGGGACTGAATTTGACTAAAATTCCTGGCAGGGTATGTTTTATTAAAAAAAAAAAAAATCCCACCAAGATAGAAAAACTTTGCTGAATATTCAAGTCAGTACAAATACATAAAGCACTATTTATAGCATTCTTGGGATCAATCCTAGCTCTTTCTCACATGACCTTCAAACATATCTGTGTGCCAAAGAAAAGGATCAGTATAAATTTATGGCTCAACAATATTAAATGGGTCTTTTCTTTCCATCATGCATGAAAGTCCCCTTCTACAGCACTACAAAATGACATTTTGCCCTTCCAGGAGTGCTCCAAAGCACAGTGATACAAAGTGCCCTTGGGGGCTTTGCTGGCCCAGCAGATTTCTCTTTCTAGTAAAAGTTCCTCACCAAAATAGTTTGGAACCTTTACACACGCAACAAACAGCCTGCAAAGGTGCTTCCTTTGGGAGGTTTAGTAGATATTTAATTTTATGTTCCCACCTGTAACCACTCAATGCAGGGATCAACATTTATTTATCAACATAGTTCCAGATTTTCATCTCACAGCATATCTCTGCAATTTCAAATTAATAGAAATAATGCAGGCAGTAAATCCATCCTTTCATTTTATTTAAGCCAGTGAGCTGTCTTCTGGATCTAAATTCCATATCCATTTTACTTTCTTCTTATCTACTGTAAAGTTATTGGAAATAGCTTAAGAGATACAACCAAGGTACCACTGAGCAGATTATTTACACTGTAATTGCCCAAAGGACAAACTGGTAAAGTGACTGGAAGTTAAAAAAAACAATCCAAAACTTAAGCTGTTGAGATGCACGTTATATATATTTTATATTTACCTTCATTTTTCTTGATGGTGAAGTTTGGATTGTTGACCATTTCAGGAAGGAGGCTGTACAGGAAATAATGCCCATTCTTAGGATCATCCTTGTCAACAGCACTGACAATCTGAATTACCTACAACAGAAACAGTCTCATTAACTATTCAAACTCCTGAGATATATATATATATATATACATATATATATATGGTATTGAAAAAACCATTGTATTTTATTGGACACACTTAATTTCTCTTCATTCCAGATTTAAAAAGCTATTTTATAACCTTGCAAGGACTTTAAAGACCTTGGATTGAAAGTCTTAGGAAGAGGAACTATATCTGGCCCATTTAAACTCTTTCCAGAACAAGGAGGCAGAGAATAAGGAGAGAGAGGTGAGAGAGGCCAGTAAAAACTGCTACTGATTTTGGCAAGTAATAAATTATTATTCAACAATAAAAAGAAAGAAAATTGTCCTTCAGAAACACTCGTGGTGCCCATAGCAGTCTTTCATTTATAGAGCCATGCTTCTCACTGGACCAGGATATATAATCTATTTTTAATCCTTTCTCTTTTCCCCCACCACTATTTTTCACTTCAATGAATATTTTTTTTTTAATTAACTTTTGGTGTGAAATAGATGATAAAGAATCTAAATTGAAAAAAAAAAATAGAAAATATCTAAGTCAATGTTTGTGGGTTTTATTCTTTCTTAATTTTAATAAACTGTTAGTTGTTCCTGTACTAGGAACAGTACAAATATTCTTGTTTGTTTTAAAATAACATTATTAACAAATAATGGAGGATACTAAGGTTGGAAGAGGAGAGAGTGTTTTGATAGTTTGAATAACTTAAAATAATCAAATAAGTTTGTATGAAGCACCTCACATGATTCATATGACCAGCTACAGTATCTACAGTGTATTTATCTCCATTTACCTATTTACCTCCCACATCACTCAGATACTGCAGTTGGTCCTCAAATCATACAAAGTTGCACAGGAATATGAAAGGAAGAAACATTATTTTAAAATAATCAGGAGGACTGGGGTTTTTTTTTGTTTTGTTTTGGTTTTTTTTAAGGATTTGGTGCAATTACTTTTGATTCCATTTATTTTCCAGAGAAACGGAAACAAAGTCAACTATGGATCCAGTTGCCACACTCAAAGCTGAATTTCAGTGCTAGTTAGCTCACACTAGATGAGTTTTATAAGAAATTTAATTAGAATTATTGGCCTTTCTCATGTCCATTGATTTCAATAACATGTTTGTCTCATGTATTTATTCTTGCAATGCCTAAAGCAACGCACCAACAATTTCTTGGACAATTAAATTCAAATTAGGAATCACTACAAATTTTATTTTTAAAGGGTAGAGTGAAAAATGGAAGCAGGGTCTGTTGCTGTCCAAATTCATAGACTCATACTTTAAAAATCCTCAATGTTTCCCTAAGAAAATGTCAATAACTAGCATTTTATACTAGTTTAACCACAATGACTATAATCTCTGTGTGTTCCATACATGAGACTTGTCAAAATCACATTCTGTGTTCTTCAGGAGTCAAAGAAAGAATAAATCTTACTAAATAACTACAAGGAGCAACCCCAAAACATAAATATTTGAAATCATGTATGTAAAAAGATTTTTGAGCAGCTACTGATATAGGTAAACATAATTTCCAGGACAACCCAAACCAGGAAGGAATTTGAGGCAATGAATTCCTTGTCTAATCAGACTCTGGATAGGCCAGATTTATTAATATTATAAAAAAATTACTGAAAAAATTTAGATTATTTAAATACCACATAAACAGATATTTTTTTTTTTATAACTGGATCTACCAAGGAGGGAACCTTGATTGAAAAGATTTCAAACACATGTATTAGAAGAGATGGACAAAAAAAGTGCAATTTAAAACGGAACAAGACAGATATATTTAGACAGATATATTTTATGAGTGTTCAATTTTTCAAACACTGCTAGAATGGGAAAGCAATAGGGGAAAAGGATAATGGCACAGTGAAATCTGGAAGGTCAAGTGCACATAACAGGTGCAGTTTATCAAACTGCTGTACAATTTTATCTGTACTGGTTACAGAACTGTTAATTCTTTCTAGGCTGCAAAAATTCACTTCACTGTCTCCAGGTTTTCAATTAATATACCTGAAAGTCAGTGGCCAAGAGCATTAGTAACAGGGATTTTCAGCTCACAGACATTTTATGAAATAAGCTTAGAATATCACCCAGACTGGAAATTTTCAAGAAATAGAAACGAGGTATCTTTTTTGTACTTTTTTTTTTTTTCCAGGAACTATAGATCACAGAATTCCAGAATATGCTGGGCTGGAAGAGACCCACAAGGATCATGGAGTCCAATCCTCAACCCTGCACAGGTTCAGCCCCAAGAGTCACCCCCTGTGCCCCAGAGGATCATCCAAACCCTCCTGGAGCTCTGGCAGCCTTGGGGTTGTGCCCACTGCCCTGGGGAGCCTGGGCAGTGCCCAACCAGCCTCTGGGGGAAAAACCTTTTGCTGAGATCCAACCTGAGCCTGCCCTGACACAGCTCCAGCCATTCCCTGGCTGCTGTCCCTGGTCCCCCAGAGCAGAGCTCAGTCCCTGCCCCTCCTCTGCCCCTGCCCAGCAATTGGAACTGCACTGAGGTCTCCCCTCAGTCTCCTCTGCTCCAGCTGAACACACCAAGTGCCCTCAACCCCTTCTCGTGTGGCCCCTCCAGGCCCTTCAGCATCTTCATGTCCCTTCTCTGGACTCCTCCCAATAGCTTTATATCTTTTTATAGATACTTCTATCTGTCCTATGGAATTCTTTCCTATATTTCAGTTCTTTCCATCCATTCCCTCCCTTGTTTACCAAATCCTTCTTTCTCTGAAAACGCACCAAAAATGTTATGCAAAAGCCAAGCTTAGTGGAATACTACACTTGTTGTGTTATACACACACACACATCACGGAATTAAGAGTTAGTGTTCCCATAGCAACCTTATTTCTTTGTGCCTTTGCATTAAAATAAGCTCAAAAAAAAAAAAAAGTGAAAAAAGCATATACAGTGTATATACAGTGATAAAAACTGTGGTATCTTTTGCTCCATAGGGGTGAGAAAAGTCCAGTAATTCTCATGTTTTTATTAGTGTGCTGATGGCCATATTTTACTGCTCCGTGTAGTGTGATCATGGAATGGAACTCTGCTGAATACTCCAACTCTTAATTTGTGGTTCACAACATGGTTGAGAATCACAAAATCACAGAATCACAGAGTCATTTAGGCTGGAAAAGATCTCCAAGGTCACTGAGTCCAACCTGTGCCCCATCCCTACCTTGTCCCCCAGCCCAGAGCACTCAGTGCCACCTCCACTCCTTCCTTGGACACCTCCAGGGGTGGGGACTCCACCACCTCCCTGGGCAGCCCCTGCCAATGCCTGACCACCTTTTCCAGCAAGAAATTCCTGCTGATGTCCAACCTGAGCCTCCCCTGGCACAGCTTGTCTTTATAGTCATAAAGAAAACAAGAACTGGGGTTTTTTTTTTGCACTACATATTCAGTGAAAGTCAGTAACCCTTTGGCTGTTTAGTCCTGAAATTTCTGAAATTCTTACATGAAAAATTTCAACTTTGATATTTCATTAAGTCTTCATGCATGTATTTGATTCTGTACATACATTTAGCAGAAACTTAGCAAATCAGCATATTTTGCTTATCAGGCAGCTTAGTATTGTAGTGAATAGTTAAATGATCCCCTAGGACAATTTGGCATTATAATTTGTAGGTTTGTATTGCATTTCTATGAAGCCACATATGCCTGAAATAATACACATAAGGATAAATAGAAAAATAAAGTTCCTATCAATCTATCATAACTATCTACGTGCAATTTTAATACATGGTAATGGTTAAACTCTTTTTGTGGGATGCAACTTATTAACCTCACTGACAGTGTTTCCTCATCACTAGTAAACTCCTTCCTATTTTTATTAAAACTGATCTTCCAAGTCTGAAAAGCCTTTTTGCAGTCCCATTGCTCTTCATAGTTATCTGTGCATGACTTTGCAGACTCAAAATACCATGAGAGTAGACTTTTCACAGGATATTTTTAACTTTGCCTTTTTAGCCAGAGCCCTTCATTGCCAGGACCTGCATTTGACTCTTCAGACAGACAAAGATCCATGTGAAGATTTCTTCCATTAGAAAAAGGCAATTCTAGTAGGAGAAACCAATAAAATAAGAGACAAATTGCCAGAGACTGGAGGAACACTGTACTCACTTTTATATTGCTCTGGTTTAAACACTGTCTCAAGCACTGAAGTGAAAATTCTGTAGCTTTGTTTTGAGAAAACAGCACTTCATTGGAAAGGTCTGGGTTTAGACTAGGGAACAGTGAGTGAGGCACTTTTCTTACTTAACATGACAGAAGTTCTGTTCTAGGAGTACAAGAAAATAATTTCACTGTGCTGGAGAACAAGTAAGTGCACAGCCATAGCCAGCAAACCATGAATACTCTGGCTTTAATAGTAGAATTATGCCAAAATAAAAAGGAGTAACAGGGAAAGGCATGAGCTTTGTGGCTAACTTGGAGTTACTGTAATATTACATTCAAGTAATTTAATTTTTCCCCCCTAAAACCGACAAAAAACATCTCTGGCAACTTTCTGTTGTGTGCAAAAATGTGCAAGCAGCACATAAATATGTACATAGACAAATATATTTCCTCCTCTCCTCCCTTTCCTCTCCATCAGCTGTGGCACCTCTACTCTCAGAGGTAGGTGAAGGCAACGAAAATGCATCTGGCAACATTATACATCAACAGTTTTTAATACATTCTGTCACATCACCAGCAGCTGTACTTGCCACTGCAATTATATCAGACCCCAAAATAGAACCCTTAGAAAGTGAACTGGAATAGACTGTTCAATTTATTTAGTGGCTGCACATAAGGTTTTATAAACAGTTCAAATGCAAACTCCCTTATGGTAATTCAAATTTGATTTAAACTTAGATTCAAGTTGAATTGCAAGTGTAAATAGACTGGAATTGTACAGTTACACCTTTCCTGCACATGTAACATTTGGGTTTAAACTTTGGAGAACAATTCAAGGAGTAGTATATTTCTCATATCAGCTATTTCATAGCTGACATATATTTAATTTTTTGAATTTTACATCTTGACTGATGCATATGATTTCTTCTGAAATTTGAACAGAGAAATAAGCATAAGAAAAAAACAATAAAGTTGTGGAGATACTAAAATCTCTACAGGAGTGGATAATTTTTGAATGACAAATTCAGAACCTAACCTTGGTGATTGTTCTGGACTGGTTATTGTTCCAGTAATTTTATTTGTTTAAAACACAGAATAAATTGCAGGATAAGTGCCACCTCATCCATGCTGGCAGCCAAATATTTAATAACCATCTGTAAAGTTCACACAGGATCCATGTTCAAGAGTGACATCTGCCATCAGATCAAGAGTGTAAAGGTAATGGTAAGATAAAGAATATCGTGGTTTAATGAAAGTTTTCTGTAAGTGCTTAAACAAAAGCCTCTTTTAACAGCTGACTCTTAATCATCTCATTTATTGTTTCATTCCAAAATGAAATGTGAACATTTTTCACCACGTCTTAAACCACCTGAAATTTGACAGGAATACCTAGATAAATATAGTCAGAAAACACTGCACAACAGAGCTTTCTGGTTTTAGGGAAGCTTACTGAGTCCTGGGTAAAGTTATCCTCATTAGAATTTAATGTATTCTAGAAAACTTAACTACTCAGCATCTGAAATCCACCCCGAGCTAAACAGAAATCCACCCTGAGCTGGAGGAACTTAAATGCCAGCAGTGACATGACTGTCTGCCCATAAGGGCACATCTCAATAATCTCCTTTTCACTGGTTAGAGAGAATTCTCATTTCTCAAATGACACATTTTTGACACCGTTTTACTAAACAAAAAGGAGTGCTAGAAGTCAAGTCATCTGCTGTAACAATGCAATCCTGCCAGAGGTAGGTTGTCATATACTGCTATATAGGTTGTCATTTCACACTGCTGAAAGAAAATAACTTCTAACTCTATTGTCAGGTAACCTTCTTTGGAGAACAGTGAATTTAATGCCTAACACCCACATGAGACACAGGAATAGTTGGATTAACAAGCCTAGTGTCATGCTGTCAGCTGCTGTTTATTCAAATAAAATGTCACAATCTAGAAATAAATTACAAAGTTTAAAAACAGTGAATTGTTGCAACACACGGTGTTTCTCATGCTGGACAAAAGTTTCCATCTCATTTACACTGCATTACTTTCTAAATGTCTGTACATATTCTGGAATCTTTGCCTTGTCATTTATGTGGGATATGAGATATCCTTCCCTATTTCTGTACATTTGTCCTTCAAAGTGGATGCTTTTTGACAAATCTGATCTGCTTCATTTTCTTTGAAAAAGACTATAAAGTCTGGATCCATATCTTGTTATGTTTACCTCACCTTGTGGAGTGTTGTGTGAATTCCTCTTTTTTCCATTAAATCAGGGAGAAAATAACCTGTTAATTCTTTTTTTCTCTCTCTTTTTTTTTTTTTAAATGTAATGAAAACTCCAACTCCATTTCTCCATCATCCCATTCCTCCTTAGAAACCTTAAACCCAATTACAATTTACGTGATTTCCCATCAAGTTTTGGTTTGCTGTCTTGTTTTTTCCCAACTGTCATAAAAAAGTGAGTAAGAACTAAATAGAGATTATAACTGAAATAAGGGTAAGGAGAAATGGGTTTATTGTTTTAACTGTTTCTTCTAAATTATACCTGGAAGCAGCTGCAATATAGTTCAATAACTGGACTGGAATTCAGGTTGGATTATACTTTTACATCCTGACACACTTGAACTTATGAAGTGCTGAGCTCCATCACACAGAGTGGGATCAGTGGGAGCATAAAAACACTCAGAATTTTTATTTAAAGCTTTAATTTAAAGCCTATATTTAAATAAAACATGCCCATACAACAAGAGATGTACCACAGAATGTGACCACGGGTTTATCTTCAGTTAATGTTAAGGGTTGTTAGCATGAATATACAGGTACATATTTTGGGAATGAAGATGACATAAGGGGACAGGGAGAAACTCAACCTCAGCCTCACACAACACAAACACAAGGAGACACTTACTTGTCCAGGTTTCCCGTTCTCACACAGAAAGGCTTCGTGCTCTGAGGCAAACTCGGGAGCGTTGTCATTCACATCCAGGACCTTGATGGCAACAGGCACCCGGGACACCTGGCTGTGGTTCCCTAAGGCAAGAAAGCAAAGTGTAGAAGGTGAGCATATTTAATCTGAACCTAAAGGCACCCAGAAATGCACACACAGCAACCTAACCTGTCCCCCTGTCCTTGCCTAACTGGGCTGCCTTATCCATAACGGATCGTGGAGTTGGAGTGGGAGATAAAGAGGGATGGCCAGTGCTTCATGGTTGAAAAGAATAAATAGATCCCTATTGCAAACAGCATTTGTTAGAGGTTAGTTCAATGAAGACCTTTCCTGGGCTAAATTGGTAAGATTTTTCTTTGATGGAGTTTGTATTGTTTTATTGATAAAGTCCATTATACATGGAAAAGGGAAGGCTGTAAACAGCAGAGATTTATTTCTTTGTTTACCTTTGGCAGAGCACAGAGCATTTCACTCTATTAATTGTTCTGACTGCACATATATTATTTCTTCATTGCAAATACGGTTAATGTGGTGACCCACATGGTGAGGAAGATGGATGGTAGACTGACACAGGCAAAACTAGACAGTAATTTGGACTATTAAAGCACTTTGATCATCTCCCACTGACCAAAACCATGACCTGTGAACTTCTTTCTTCCCCGAAGTAATGACTCATTATTTGTAATATAGAGCTATTTTGCATAAAATTGCTTACCCCTGTAAAGAGGAGAATGAGCTGTAAGGCAAGAAAAGCTAAACCATCAGTTTGCATTTGAATGGATTTCAGAGTCAGTTGTTAGTGTCTTTCCCTAAATTCAGTATAGCTAATTTATTTAGAGATTCTTTATAGAGATTATTTTACCCCAAAGAGCAAAAACATGAACTCGGTTTAAACTGAGGTGACCACCTGATTTGAAGAGTTTGAGAAACAATTCCATAGCACTTACACATCCCTACAAGTAACTCAGTACTGATTTCAAAGTCCATCACTTAGTGAGTGATATTTTACAATTACAGTATTCTACCTTGGTTTTACCATCAACAGTGGCAGATCTTCCACTGCCTGGTATTCAATGTATTCATCATTTCAAATGTCTACAAAGTACACAAAGACTGGGCTCCACCAGTGCACAGGGAGCAACTGGTGGCAGCCCCACGAGTGACAGAGATGAATAAAGGAGGAACCACTGTATTTTTTGTGGTTTCCATCAGGGTTAATTGTGCTGTGACCTAATCCAACCCTAAATCTTACAGCCTGTTTTCTCCTCGTATGATGACATAATTTGTGGGATTCCACCCATAAATGTGCAAATTTGAACTACTCAACTGACATTATTTTGAAATAGCATAAAAATAACAATTTCAAAAGACACAAGCCCTAAGGTACTGGTGCTATAAAGAAAGGCTTTATATTTGCTGGATAGCCTCAAACATTAACATTCCACCAGTATAGGATATGGAAGATTACCACACATCAGACTTTATATCTTTCCCTTTTGAAGGACACCAAAGTTTTTGTTTGGAGGGAAATACATTACAGAAAAAAAGAGGAAACTCCACTAAAATATTGTAAGACCAATATTTATGTCCATTTTGCATCATATGATCTTACTAACATGAGGTGAAACTCATGCCATGGAATAATAATGTATTTGAAACCAAAGAAAAGCTAATATGCAAATCATGAATCCCAAACATTTTAAACACTTTTTTTTAATCTTCACTTGATAAAAATACAGACAATGAATCTCGAGCTTATCAGAATTCTCAGCACTAGTGTCATATTTAAACACTAAAGATTTACTTTTATCCAAATTAATGAAATGATGGCAGTTCAAATTTTAAAGACATTACAGAGAAATGTAATTAATTAGATAAGCTTCTAAAGAAATTATTCATGTCCCATGTGACTGCCCCCAAAATGTTTGTCTTTCATCAGAAATACAAACATTAAATTTAAAGATATTATAATTAGAAACTTGATGAGAATTCATTTAAAAAATTAATTTACTAAACACAAGAGGGACCCAACTGGTTTGGAGATCTCCAAACAAGGGGATATCTGCTGCCTTTTAGGGTTCTTGTGACTGTGATGAAATTTGTTGTTGAGAAAGAGAGAGAGATGGAAAGGGAATTTTATCTACAGCTTGTACTGCCCACCACACTGAGTACATTGAATTATTTTGTCATTCCCAACTTTTCAAGGAAATTTCACTTTATGCTAAGTGTTTACTGAGCACACCTTTTCCAACACATTGATGACTCCTCACTAAACAAATCCGGCTTGAAAACAGTGTCCAGATAAAACAGTCCCATCTGTTCATATTCATACTTTTAATGTCTGAAAACTTCTCAGGGGCAAAACGTACTCAGAGGATATTTGAATCCAGCTCTGTTAGCAATGCCCAAAATCCTTGGACTGGAAGTGGGAAGGGACTGAAGTGGCTCCACTCTGATCCCAGAGAGCACAAGCTGCTCCCATTGCATCCCAGTTGCCCCTCATGTCTCCCTAAATAGTATTCAACCTTCAGGACTTTTCCTCATTTGTATGAATGGAGAGTCAGTTCTTTCTAAACTACTGACAAAATCCAGATTTAATTATTGGGTGGGGTTTTTTGTTTGGTTTAGGATTTTTTTTCCCAACAAACCCCTCAGTCAATAGAATTAAAGGAGACTGAGTCTTCTTCCATGTAGACAGCAAGACTGATTGCTTAAATTCTACTCAGTTCTTTTATGCAAAATCATAGAACAGTTTAAAGTTAACGACTCTCTAAGGAACTAAACAGATTTTTAAAAGCTTTATTGTGATGCAGTTTAAAAAGACCTACCTTGAATCTTGCAACACAAGTGTGCCATTAGGGCTGTCACTTGAGAACCATCAGCTTCGTTTGAAAATTTAGCACCCTGAGGCCCAAAATTATAAAAAATGCTGAGAAAACTTCAGCTAGTCTGGTTAACCAAAAGTCTTTTCGAGTCCCAGCTGCACAGAAGGACTTAGTTAATACATTCAATTGGTCATCTGGGGACAGCAGTGGCACAGCACAGCGTGGAGCTGTAAGGAACACATGTGCAAATTGGGTACATCCCTTCCTAGAGTGCAGCTCATCCGTGGCTCTGCTGAGGTCTCAATTACTGCCCACAGCCCTGAGATCCAGCAGGGTGCTCTGGATGAGCACAGCACACTCAGAAAGGAACAGCCAGGTAGAAATAAGGAAAGGATAACTCCATGTAGAAATAACTAGTGGGACTCACTTGTGAGAATAAATAAACTCAAAAAAATAATGGGAAATCCAACTGAGTTTAGAAATGCATATTGAAGAGTCTACAAGGATTATAAGCGTCTAAAAAAGCCCTCCTGCTTTTCTCCCCTGTTCTCAAGGTTCTGCTGGAACACTAAAAGTTTGAAACACACAACTGGCTGCTACTCCTCTGAGTAACAAACCCATTCAAACCCACTCAGGATTTAAAAAGGCTGCTGAGTTTGATACCAAAATGATGAGGTAGATGAGATAACCAAAGTCAAATTAAAAAACAAACAAACAAACAACAAAACATTATCGAGCCCTTTAGTGTCTCTAAACCTGATCCTTTGGAGATTACAGATGCATGTTTTACCACACCAATATTTTTCCTTCTTCCTGGAAAAACCCCCTCACAGCTGAGATGTTCCTGTTTCATTGGAAAGTTGTATTGCAAAGCACTGAGTGTTGTTAACGTTGTCACTGCAAGCAACAAGTCATACTAGGAGTAACTGGAGCTTATAAATAAAATTTTTGGTCTTGTACCATAACTAATAGAACATAATACAGCTTTTCAACTCCTATAAACACTTAAACACTTCATAAACATGCTTAAAACACTTCCCCCTGTCTTTCCTTGACAGATACACATACAAGTTGTCTTTGAGAGAGAGAATTATTGCAGCCCAAAATGAAGTTTATAATTTGTTAAATCCAAGGGAATTCAGTTTAATCCAGTTTTTCTTTATTTAATTAAATCATCCAAAACCACTTCAAGGTTCTCTTTAAGAACTCGTTAGTGGTCTTGCATTTTAACTAAAATGAAGTACCTGAACAGAAAGTAGATTCCTAGAAAATAACACATTTTTATTATTATTATCATCACTACATAGCTCAGAAATGGCTATTTCATGCTTCTGTGGTTCAGTGAAATTTCTACTATAATAATATTTTAAATTAGAAGTAGAGGAAGTCCTGGTTCTAACAAAGAAATCAAACCAAAATCTGAATCACTGACTTAATAAAAACAAGGGTGCTTGGTTTACATCCCTTATATTTCAAACTTATTAAGTTGTATTTTAACAGATCCATCTCCCATGACTTTATCAAAGTTGTATCTGATGATTTTATTAAGCTAATCCACATGTAGGACAAGTTTATTTCTCCTGTTAGATTTTATGCTGTTGTTTTCATTGGGCAATCCTTTACCTCTAGAACAGCACAGCTTATAACAATCTTTCTGTCATATAAAACTGACAAATCTGACTTCAAGAATCCTGAGAAACACAGATGCTATTGTGAAACTGAAGTTTTATTTATGTTGAAGCTTAAGTCTAGAAATCAGATACAGCAGCAAATCCTGTGCTCATTTGTCTGAAGCATTGTGTAATGATCTGATTCAAGACAGACTGCGTGCCTCAAACTGACTCCAAAATTGTCAGGAGACATCAGGAATTGCCAGTGTTTCTGTTAAAAATACCAGAACACAAGCTAGTTCTGAATTAGGACAAAATTCAAGCAACCAAACCAAAAACCCAGACAGGATTGTTCACCGTGAAGATTTAGATTCTCCCTTGAAATTATTGTGTTTTTAAAGGATGAGAAAATACTAAGTTGTGGAATATCTAAACAGCAATATCAACATATCAGTACACAGCAGGAAGGTTCCTGTACAAGTTGCTAAGACAAGAAACAATCACTGCTTCCAAATTAATATTCCCTTTCTATTTATTTCAGCCCCCTGGAACGCTCCGGAGGAGCAGATTGTGGCGATTTCTGTGTGTACAAGTGCGTGGGAGGGGCGCGGAAAGGAAAAGATGGGAAACATATTTCTTGGGTTTGTTCCTTAAGTCATTCCTCGGGAGACAAACGAGAGCAGATTTGAAAAGTTTTGTCTCCTTTCAGGAGCTCACTGGGTTTATTTTATTCCGGGCTCCAGAAGAAGAATGTAACGAGTCAAGAGCAAAGCCACGTTACACTCGGGTTTTGTGCCCTCACTGATAGACTGTCACAAGTTTAACCAAGGAGCTGCTTAATATCATCCAACTCTTTCATTTTTGTCCACTTTTCTACCTCTGATGGCCACGGGGCAGTGTCAGACTCTTGCACAAGACATGCTTCCAGAAGAGCCATACGTACCCGCTGACCAGGGGGAGCTCGGGGAGGGCATTTCCACTGCATAGCCTGGAAAAGGAGGACAAGAAGGAGGGGAAACTGAGGACAGACCAGTTTTGCAAGGCCGTGAATTCAAATCTGAATTTGTAGTTAAGAGGTTCCCGAAGTTCAGCAGCTCCATCTGTAAAGGCTGACTCAGGTAGGCCACGTGCACCTACCTTTAAACAATGTAAATAAGATGGGACCAAAGCTTGGGACTAAAGGACAGATTACACTTAGAGGCTGCTGATAAGGCCAGAAGAAAAGATAAAGAGCATAATTTCTGTGGTGCATGCACAAGTCAAGGCAGAAAATATTAAATGAATAGACCATATTCTTCAAGCCCTTCAGACCTTCAGAAAACTTCAGACAAAATTTTCACTCACTTTCTATTTCTGTGAGGTTTTCTTTTATTTCCACCTTAGTCCATGTAGGACATTAAAATTGTTTGCTCATTAATGCATGCAGGACATTCAAATTGTTTCATGTAGCCCAGAACCCATAAGATTTTGAATCAATTACTTAAAATTTGCAGAAAAACTAAACGTGCCTGCAAAAAGACCAAATGGATTTTTTTTTTATCAGTGACATTCCACCTAACTCTGCACTCAGTTCTTTGTCTGCCACTGTAGTAGCAACACTGCATTATTTCCTAAATTTGAAATAATTTAAGATTTTAAATGTAAATATCATTTAAATTAAAACAGAGACTTTAACTGGGTACTTTGTTGACTTCAAAGGAACAACACTGATTTATAAAACTTGATAATAAAACTAAAATTAAAAAAGTTAATATGTTCCCTTCACAGAGGCACAATACATACTGATAGAATCAGTTAACCCTCATTTTGTTTATCTGAGGTCAGGCTAAATTTGGCATTCAAATGCAACCTCTTTGTTCTTTTTCATACCATGAAGCTGAGCAGTTATTCAGGAGTCTTACAAGCAGCTACCCAGTAATTACTTCTGATACTCTCTGAATTGTGAGATCCATTTGCAAAACTAGGAAAGGTTTGTAAATTTTTTCAGGAGTATCTTGTTATGTCTGGCATATTTTCATTAATGATATTGTCTTGTCTGAATGAACAGACAGATCAAAAGGGCTTGGAAAGGAAAAAAAAAATAGATTGGAAAAGCAAATGTAGTTCACAGGTGGGAAGAGGGTTTCTTGTACCATAACCCTGGTTATAAGGGAAAATCAAGAGACCATGTATTTAGATTTCTTGTATTTAGAAAAGAGAAGTTATCAGTTGCTACAATGTGACTGAGGACATGGGGCCAGGGTAAGTGAGATGTAAGTTTGTCCTTGAGGGAGAGGATGCTGAAGCAAGTTGATATCCACCTCAGGACTAGAGAGGAATGGGAAGCAAAGGCAACTCCAACCCCTTGTGCCACCCAAAAACCCATCAAACCAGAAACTCCAGGCTTTCTGGTTATTCTAAATCACTTGGGATGGTGCACTGCCTTTAATCCACCTTGTTTTGAAAAATCCACCTTGGTGTCATCACTTCCTATTCGTGGGCACGGACTCCAAAAAGGAAATACCAGGAGAAATAGTAGATATTCGATGTACTGGATAACACAAGTGCTCATTTCATGTAACCTACAGATTACATCAGGGAGTGATTTGAGGGCTGTGGATGTGTCTCCCCAGACCCCAGCAAAACCTTTGCCACCCTCCCCCATGCTATTCTCCTGGAGGAGCTGGCAGCCCACAGCTTGGACAGGTGCCCTGTTCACTGGGTGACAAACTGTTTGATGCTGGTGCCCAGGGAGTGGTGCCAGAGAATGGTGCCACACCCACTTGGCAGCAAGTCACTGGTTGTGTCCCCCAGGGCTCAGGATTGGTCCCAGTCCTGTTCAGTGTCTTCATCAACTATCTGGACAAGGGGGTTGAGTGCACCCTCTAAGTTCACAGATGACACCAGGTTGGGTGGCAGTGCTGATCTGCTGCAGGGTAGGGAGGCTCTGCAGGGGGATCTGGATCATCCATGGGATGAGGTCAATAGTGTGAGGGTCAACAAAAAGAAGTGCTGGGTCCTGCCCTTGGGTCACCACAACCCCCTCCAGCTCCAGGTTGAGGCAGAGGGGCTGGAAAGCTGGAAAAGGATCTGGGGGTGCTGGTCAACAGTGATTGAACACGAGCTGGGTGTGCCCAGGGGGCAAGAAGGCCAAGGGCACCTGGGCTGTACCAGCAGTAGCGTGGCAGTGGGAGTGTGGCAGTGATGCTCAAGCTGGGACTGCACCTCAACTGTGTCCAGTTCTGGGCCCCTCAAGACATCAAAGACACTGAGGGGCTGGAGCATGTCCAGGGAAGGGAATGGAGCTGGAGAAGGGGCTGGAGCAGCAGGAGCAGCTGAGGGAGCTGGGGGGGCTCAGCCTGGAGAAAAGGAGGCTCAGGGGGGACCTTCTGGCTCTGCAACCCCCTGACAGGAGGGGGGAGCTGGGGGGGATCGGGCTCTGCTCCCAGGGAACAAGGGACAGGAGGAGAGGGAACGGCCTCCAGCTGTGCCAGGGCAGGGTCAGGTTGGACAGCAGGAGGAATTTCTCCCTGGAAAGAGTGGTCAGGCTTTGGCAGGGGCTGCCCAGAGAGGTGGTGGAGTCCCCACCCCTGGAAGTGTTGTGGCACTGAGGGCTCTGGGCTGGGGTACAAGGTGGGCGTCGAGTACGGGTTGGACTCAATGACCTTGGAGGTCTTTTCCAACCTCAATGACTCTGTGGTTCTAGGAATACATGGGATATGAAATGGGGATATGAAATCAGGGAACAAAGGGATGGGATGAGGCTTGAAAAGAGTTAAAAGGGGCATCCTAATTCAAAATTGTAGCATCTTTGCAATATTTGGGTAACTTGTCTCCTGACAGAAGCTCTGGATGCAAACAGTATGTCCTTAGAGACTGACTCTGCATATCTAATTTTGACCACAGTGAGCTTTATATTCATAGTGACACCTAATCAAGATATATGTGACACGTCAATATGGGTAAACAAATACATAATTCAAAATAAAGTATTAGTATAGCTGTTGGAGTGGGTTGTGTTGGAAGCTGCTGAAGTCATGTCAGGTTTATGACAATGAAACAGTTCTGGTTTATTCACAGCTCCTAGATAAATCCTTAAGGGAAAAGGATAAAAAAAAAAAAATACTGCCAACATCCTTCCACCCACACACCTATCCAGAGACCAAACTGAAACAAATGCTGGCAGAAAACAACCTGTATTTGTGATAAAACACCGTGTTATTGAGCCTTATTTGTGTCTAACGAGGGTACAAGTCAGGAGGAAGTTTGCAGTCAATTAACTGTGTTACATATTGAAGGGGGGGGAATAATTATACGAGTGCAAAAATTAAAAATACAACCAAGGTTTTAGCACTTATTAGCAGGGCACTTATCAACTCCAAAGAATGGCAAGGTAGAAATGTTTGAAGTTTTACAGGTTTGGGATTTTTTTGGCAAAAAAAGCAATGAAAATTTAAAAAAAAATAAGGTGGAAAAAAATGATAACTTCAAGAATAAGGAATAACAAAACAACATTTGCAATCTCTGGAAGCATCTGACTCTACAGACACATCATTTCAGCAAAAGTCGGAGTCTACTAAATGCTTTTGAAAATACTTCCTATACCACCAATAGGAAGGAAAAGATAGTTAGGAAAAAGGGAACCACAGAGAAGCAGAGGGAACCACATCTTTCTGATCCCTTCATTACACACTAGAAATAATAACAGTGGGATGAGATGCCAATGAATCTTCACTTCTTGTGGATCACAGCACCACAAGCCTAATTAGGAGCCCAGATTTTCTGAGGCAGAGCAATGCTTTAAATTGTTGTGAGGAAGTAATAGCTTTTAATATCTAACTATAACAACGAGACAAAAACTCCAGAAAATAATATGGTGTCCTTAAGTGACAGAAGAGGATTTACCTTAAAAAATTAACCAGTGAATAGGTAGCAAAAGAAAAATTTTAAGATACAACAGAAGTTCCAGGACGTGATTTGCTGCTCTGTTTCTCAATTCCAGCTTAACCAAGGGAGTTGTGCTGCCATAAATCAGTCAGGAATCTGGCCCACACTTTGGAGCAATTATATTATTAATATGCTAATACCTCATGCATATTAAAAATGTCATAAAATATTGACTTAGATATGCAAGGTCTTATTGTCAATTATGATTAGCTCTGAATTTTTCTAATGACTAGCAGTAACAATAATAACAATAAGCAGCTTGATTGAGGACAAGATGTCTGGAATATTTGGGGTTTTTTTATTTTAAATGATTTCATAACTGAAGTAAAATAATCTATAGTTCAAATGAAATCCCTCCCTTACTGGTAGACAAAACATCAAAATGCTCTAATAAAAATTATTATTAAAGCAGAATTTATTATAGAAGTATTTTAATGTCATTATTTTAAGTGCTCCTATTCCTTTCTGAGACTGATTTTTCTTAACAGTGCAATTTAATTAGTCTTATATTTCCTTCACAGATAATATATTATTGGAGATGCTGGATATGAATCAAGTTCTAGAAGTGTACCATCAAACCTTTCTTACTTCCATACCTTCAGAAATAAGCAAAAAGCTGTCCCTACACATCAGTATGAACCTTTAAAAAAATCACCTCCTTTGTTTTTCAGCCAGAAAATAGTGTCATCTTTTGCTATCCAGAACCTTTCCTAGAAGCTCAAAGTATGCTATCCTGAGTAGAACCTTTATTCTAGATAGAAATATGCTTAAAGAACACTTCCAAAGTTATATTCAGTTACAAACCTCTACTCTGACCTGCTCTTATGCTTCAGCCTCACAGAAAAACCAGGGGATTTTAGACAGTCACATTCCACTCAAAGTTGATGAATTCAGCTTACCAAACAAGATGAATACTACCCAGTGTTTCTAAGATTAATCTTATTTTCTTTAGAGCTTTGGAGTCAACTGTTCAAAGTGCAGATGGCCAGCTGGTAGTTGTTCAGGGTAAAGATGCCCTCACTTTGTTAATATAATATGTATATTGTCAGCTTAGCCATGCCTCCAGATTTCATCAAAGTAACTTAACATACAGTGCATGAATTAGTCACTAACCTGTGCACATTTCCACTAATGAACCTTGTATTCCTTACATGAATCCCTCTGTTTCATGCCCCAGGAACCCTTATTTCCTTCTAAAACACCACCTAGTAACCCAACCTTTTGTGTATTAAACTTTGAACAGTGTCCTGACTCCAGTTTGTCTTTGTGAAATGAATATTTGCAAGCCTAGAACGAGGATGTCTTGCCTGCCTCTGTGACGCCAGCAAATCAGAAATGAAACATTTCAGACTGTTCATGCAAATCTCTCTCCTTTTCCTCACCATAATGATGTTTATTCCCTTCTCTGACATATTTTTTTTTGCACTGAATTACTCAGATGCTTTATTCACAGCTGCCTTCTGAAACCAGAGGCATCCAACAACTGCTCAGCATTCCACACCTGAATTTTAACCTGAACCATTGAGGCCATTTTATACGGTTACTACACTCCATTCCCATTCTATTTCCTCCTCATATGGCCACTCCCATGCTGTTATCCATGTGGATCACCTCTCCTGCTGTTCTTGACCTGTCCAAAACGCTAATTGGAAACTTTGTGCTGTGTTTGAGTACACTTTCATAGCTGAGAACTGCAAAGTGCCCTGACAGGATGCACCAGCCCTCCACTGCCCAGTGGCAAACTCTCAGTGACCCATTAGGATCTATGGAGTTCTGTGTAACCCTGTAGCTATGTGCAAATGAATAAAAACTACCTTAGTAAATTCTGTATTTCAGTGTAAAAATGATGGACTATCTAGTTTGAGTTCCACTAAGCCAGAGCAAAAAGGGTCAAGCAGAAAAGGTTAATATTCCTGAGCTTCTCCTGTTTAAACCTCCATAAAGGCTTCCTTTCCTTCTCTTCCTCAAACTCACTGAAATTTACTCAGCCCTAAATTAAAGATAATTTATATGATGCACCAAAGTAACTCCCTAAAATGTCAGAATTATTGCTAATAATACCTATAGTAATTTTTACAATAAAAGCCTAAATAAAATTAAATAAACGAAAGCATGAGCAAAGGTATACATGGCATTAAAAAGTACATTGTAGCTGAAGGATTATTCTGAAGAAAATTATGTCTCTTCCTTTTTAATTAGTGTCCTTGTATTTTTTAAAGGAATACACAACATAGATAACTTTAGCAGAGCGTGTGCTGGGTGATGATTCAATTATTGTATTTATATTCTTGGTAAACCATAAAGAGTCTTTCTGGCTTTATGCCCTTTCCCATTAGGTGACAAAATTGCCTCATTCTTCTTCATTTCTAAAGAATGCCGTTGGTATGGGTAATTACCTCTGTCAGACAGAGCCCACAGCTTTGTCCTTGAGACTCCTCTGCTCTGTGCCTGCAAAATATTTATTGTGGGCAAATGGCCATTTACATTTCAGACCTTGTCCAGATTTTCATCTCATGCTTTGACCAATTACTCACAAGGATTTCTACTAGTTGTGGCAGTCCTGCCACTCCTTGGGCAGGGGCTGAGCCTGCCACAGGAACGCTGCTTGTTTGGCACCTGAACCTGAACACCAAGACTCATTTGACAAAGCAGTCAATCACAATGAAAAGAACAGCTCTGTGACTGCAGTGCCTGCAGAATAAGGAGAACAGAAATTCCATTAAACCCCTTCATTCAGAGATTTAAAACTTGGCTGAAAGCATGGCTCTAGGTTAAGAGAAATATCCTCTCCCAGGCAGTCCTGCTCTGGTTTTAGAATTCCCCAGGGACTGCGCTGTTGTGTCTGTCTGTGTGATGCAGAGAGTGAGAATCACAGAATCATGGAATGGTTTGGGTTGGAAGGGACCTCAGAGACCATTTTGTTCCACCCTGCCATGGGCAGGGACACCTTCCACCAGCCCAGGTTGCTCCAAGCCCCGTCCAACCTGGCCTGGAACACTTTTAGGGATGGGGCAGCCACAGCTTCTCTGGGCAACCTGTGCCAGGGCCTCCCCACCCTCACAGTGAACAATTTCTTCCCAAAATCTGATCTAAGAGGGAGAAGTTTTAGGAGAGCCTTCTTGCAACCTGACACAACAGAACAAATATATCCACACTTCATTCCTGTATTTCCCAGTACATCTGAAAAGGTTGGAGTCTAAACTCATTATAGAAGGACCTGTCTGTGCCTGAATATCCTCATGGTAGTACCTTAAAAAGGGTCACCAAGAGTCAACCTGAAGGCAGGCTCAGGAATCCGGTGTCACAACACACCCAGGAGGAAAATATAAACCTTGAGCAGCTCACTCAGTGTTACATCAGGTGACAGAAAGCTCGGGGATTTTAAAGGGATCATCTGTCTTTAAAGACAGTGACCCAGCTTGCTGTTATTTGCTGGTGTGTTTGTCACTGAGGCTGTCAGTGGGAATATGTTTAGAAGGTTTTACTCATTGCAACCTATGGTGTCATTCAATGAAGCTCCACTATGTAATACACATATTCTTGGGAAGAAGATTACCTCACTTTTTAAAAAGAGAATTTCAGAGAAGCACTGCTAATAGTGAAGGTATTACAGTACACTTCTTGTTTTCAAAGAATTCACTAGAATCCTGTACCTTAAGCAGACCTCAGCCACAGCTTAGGGATGAGTATGCAAACACCAGGACATTCATATTTAATTTGGAGGAATGTTGTGCAGTCAAATTAGGTTGCTTCTTTCTTGCCTAAGTTAAACCAGCTTCTCTAAGTCTTTCCTTTGGTTTCAAACTCCATCAGTTCTCCATTTTTTCACTGCTGTTATATCAATTAACCAGCAATGGCTGAAGTACAGGGCCTTTCCTTAGCATTAATGAGTCACACAGTGAGTGTGCTAGAGAAATGTCTGAAACATGGCTGTTACAGCTGATAGAAGATGGAAATGGAAATCCACAGAGCTGGAGGCTTAAAGAAGATGGAGTTTAATTATTATATGCCTTATACATGTCTGGCAATCTGGTTGCTTGAATGATCAGTGATTCTGAACTCCATTCAGAATCTGTGTGAACTGTAGCAAAAATGTTCTAATAAATAAGTCATGGCTATTTGATTTTCTCTTCCTAGCTGACTAACACTGACAGCACATAACATGGTAAGTACTGCAAAACCTGTCCAAGAAACTGGGAGAATGCTGAGGAGGTTAACCCAGCCTGAACCCTGCTCTGCTTCACTGCCCAGCAAAATTGCCAACCAGTTAATGCAAACAACACAGGCATGTCAATGTGAGCAGTAGTTACAGCTGTAATTGTAATCTGCACAACTAAAAATGTATTTGTGTGTTCAGAAGAATGGGATCACACCTGACTATTAGGATCCTGACTTCACTGGATTTTCCTGAATGGTAGAAAATTCATTTCAAACAAGTATCAAAGAACCAAAGATGTGATGAGCCTTTGTACAGACAAAAAAGATGCACCAAAAGAAACGTCTGTAATTTGATCATTCATTCTTACTGCACTGCAATTCAGGCTCTCAAAAAATACTTGCACACGCCCAGAGATTTCTGTCCTGTTAAGGGTATAGCTCCAGAGAGCCCAGACATGTGAGCAGCACATTCAACCTTGACTTATAAAGCAAGACTATCCACCCCTGTTCTGTCAAGCATTTAGATAAAATAAACCTCCCACCCCTGGCGTGCAACTTTAGGCTCACAGAAGTCCCAGCTACACCACAAACCAATGAGAAATCTCATTTGTCCAAAATTTTAAGTCCAGAGTCAGTGACAGAAAACAAAGATCACCCTTTGTATCCACAGAACAGAAAGGTACATTCTCGGGGAATCATTTTGCCTGTGAACCTGCTTCCTCTAGCCTGGAATCACCTGGATGTTCCTGCTCCTGTCCATTCACCAGAGTAAACTTGGATGAATGGCAATGTAAAAAGAAAATTTCAGAATCAATTCACAGGTTCAATAACTTTCAATCTCACCCTTGCCATGAGTGTTAATACCTGTATTTCTTCTGAGCACCCTAAGCCTGTATTTCAGGGGGATCTTCCAAAGATGTCAAAATTCTTTCTAATATTATCTTCTCTAAAAAATCCTTGTGACAGAATTCATCAACACAGAGGAGTCACCACGTGACCAGAGCGGAAAAAACATTGAACAACAAAGAAGCAAAAATTATTCTGATAATATAAGAAAGAAATGTAAGAAATAGTACAACACAAAAAAGTGTGCAAAAGAAATTGCTTATTAAGGAGCAGACAGGTTTAAGTGTAGCAGTTGAGAGGACCAAAGCAGCAGAAGGAATGTAATGGAAAGTGTCTAACTAAATGTGAAATAATGAAACCACCACCTAAACGTCACCTGTATCACCTAAATGTCACCTGTACCATGTTCATCACATTCAGTTCATTCTTTTTCACACGTGGCTCTTTGCATTGTTTCATCTTTAGTAACCACAAAAAGATTCAGGTGGAGGAAATATTTGAAGAATTAGCCTGCAAGTGTTAAGGAAATTTCCCAGTGTGACCATTCACTGTCCCTGGCAGTCACAGTCCCACCCCTCAGACTGTTCCTCAACACACCCAGAGCACAGTGTCCTTACTGTGCTTTGATTAATGGACACAAAGCTCTGTGCAACTTCTTTACATATTTTGGGAACCAATGCAAAACCTGGGCAAGTATCTGAGGGAAAGCCACTCAAGGTAGCTGTTCCTTAGTTTGTTTTTACAATTGCCCAAAAACAGAGGCTGCAGAAAACTGGAAACTCCTTCCCAGAGGCTGGAAGGACTCTGCTAATAATGGGAAAGTAAAGGAGGGAAACAGCACTATCCAAAATATCTCACCTTGCACAGGTCTCTGAATACAACAGTAATGCTATTTGTCACGAATAGCAGGAGTTTGTTCTGAACAAGAACTGGCCAGATTTCCTACTTCTATGAACAGGAAAAGAAAATGTCCTTCTTCTAAACAAAAAAAGAAAAAAAAAACGCACAAAAAACCCCCACTCACTCAACTGACTGCTCTTTTGCCTGTCCAGTACATGTAGAAAAGAGTCACATTCCCCACTGGCTCACACTTTTCTGTTTCCTCCTAGTTTTGCTAGACACAAAAAGGCTGAATGCACATTCTGGGTCAGTAGCATGTTTAAATCATGCACACACATTTTAAATCTGGTCACAAAAAAGATCAACCAGTCTGGAGCTGAGGATCTTCATCCCCAATTCAAGAGAAACCACAGAAGCAGATATGCTCCACTGAGCAGACCAATCCTGTCCTGGAAGATTCCTACTTAAGGCAGTGGCTGAGGGATGACACAAAGATACCTTTTCACAATAACTGCCAAAAGTTATTGCCTATAGCACAAGTTTAGCTGCAGGAAACCTGCCAGCATGAAGTTCTGAAATAGTCAATTATGGTTCAGCAAAACTTGGTGTTTACCTTTGAAAGTGTTGCTAAATCAGGATACATTTAGGATCTAGTATGGAATCAAGAAGAGAAAACCAGTGTCATGGCTTATGATTAGTGAGTTTAATGGCAGTGAAATGGTCTGGTCATTGCCCTGCAGATAGAGAGGAGAGCCTTGAATCAGCCCTGGGAAGCAGCAGGCCCAGGAACAGGAAACGTTCCTGTATGAATGATGCCAACATATTTATTGTCATGGGAGAGATCAGCAGTCCATTAATATGACTGTCAGTGAAAGCACTGTAATGACACACTTTGTGTTTGCATTTGTTCCTTGTGTCTGCCTCCAACAGATTTCTGTTATTTTAGAGCAGAGATTTTGCTTATTACTGTCTTAGAAAAAAAAAAAATGCTAAAAATGCCCGTTTTACTCTGCTTGACAGTTCTATGAACAAATTTAATTTCTGCGTGAGGAGCTTAAAAATAACTTCACTTAAATAAGCAAAAAGAGTAGTCTATGAAATTAAGCCCTTGTTTTATGTAAATGCCAAATAATTATATTAGGAATGCAAAAAATAAGCCATCAGCAGGAACACAAACGCTTAGAACAAGATTGGCATTATTATTTTCATAGCCAGTCTGATAAGAGGCAATTTTACAATAGCTAGAGATGCTGAGGCTCCCATGAAGTCTAATGACGAGGCTGATTTCTTACAAAAGTCTTGAGTATAATTATATTTTAAAAACCTGAAGATGTAACAAGCAGACTTCATTCCTGTGTGCTCAGCAAAGCACGTTTCTGCTAACACTGCTCTGACACACACATTTAAGGGAGATAGAAAAGTGAATTGGAGGAGTTTCTTGCAAAATTATTCATTTTATCTTGTTCTTTTTTGTCTTTTTGGAGGAAACAAAATGTAAAACGACTTCACTTTACATCCTACTATTCCAATGTTTGGATCACAAACTAATAATTCTGCTTTCCATGGCATTCGTAAATCTCATGATTTGATGCAGTTGGTATGGCAATTTTATATATTCCTCCTTTTAAAACATTAAGATTATTAATTGGTTAGATATTAAACTGGGAAAATGTGTCCTGTGAAACCAGACCTTCCTTTCTTTCCTTGTGTAGTTTGGTTCCCTGGGTTGGATTGGTTTTCCTGCAAGTACAAACTATTCCTGCTAATTTATCAACGTAGTGTTTGCCCTCAAGACATAACAGGAATTACCAGGGCACTGTTTGCACTACTGGCAATGAAATACACAAATTACTGAGGTGAGTCATAGGAATACAGGTTACAAAGGGTGAAGTTGAGAGTTTAATTTACACCCAAACCCACCTTTCTACTTATGTGTGCCATTTTGCTTATAGGTCATGGATTCCTAAAACATTTGGTTTTGCAAAGTACCACAGAAAGAAATACTAGATGAAAAAAATGGGCTAAATAAACATATTTTATCCCCCAATTTATTATGTTCATAGTTACAGTCCTATGAAACCACTTTAAAATTCTGTATCAAAATACTGCATCCTTCAAAAAAGATACTCGGGGGAAAAGCAAACGTTCACATCACCCTATTTTCTACGTGAGCAGCACTGATCAGCAGGCTCTGAAGACATATATCCTTACAAGGATGTGTCAAGTGTGTGTGCACAGAAGGGAGTTGTGCCTATCCACTGACTGCAGAACAGACACATCAGCAGAAACCTTGCCAGGGTTTGTGTTTCAGTCCAGGTGATGACACAGGATGAGAGCCCGACATTCCCAGACATTCCCAATGTGTTCGTTTGCTGCAATACGTTTATGTAAAATGCACAGAGTAAAACACGGTGCTAATATCAATAATAAATTACACTGTCACATGTGATCCTGTCAGCAGTGCTCGCAGCTCCAAATTAATTAAGAATTCCCCTTGATTAAGATCTCTGACCCCCATACCCAGGCAGGGCACTCCTGGCTACCGGTGACTCAGGTGTGCAGAGCACTGGCATTGGGTTTGTGGGCCTGAACAATCCAGGTTCTTGTCTATTGCTGTGTATGAGTAAACTTATCCATAGGTATCCAACAGGACCACTTTCATGCAACATTACCCCTGTGCTTAATCATTTATGGCACTGAAACATAATAGCACTCAGCGTTAAGAGCATCTGGGTTGAGCCCACAATTTACCTCTACGACAGCAAAGCTTTAATTTTCTTTTGCCTTAATATAACTAACTAGTTATAAGGCTTTGGTTTGGCCTTTCTAAACCATTTCTTTTAACATTTACCCTGTATACCCTGTACATAAGTACTCATCTGTCTCTTCAAAACCTCGACTACCAAATTCACTGCAAAAAAAAAACAAACAAAAAAACCCCCAAAAGTTGGAACTTGCACAGAAAGTAAGTTTTCTTTCAATAATTTAAACACACAGTATGTTTTACTTTACTGATTTCTATAGTTTCCACTGTTAAAATCAATTCTAAACCCAAGGGAACTAACAGCCAGTGCACACAAATACTTACTAGTTTCAGTAGCTACAATAGTGATGTTGTGCCACGTACTCGTTTCTCTGTCCAGTGGTGTTGCCAAAGTTATTTTCCCATCTTCTGCATTGATGTTGAACTGTCTCTCAAGGTCAGTGTGGCGATCAATGGAAAACCTGCAAAACAGACATCCCTGTAATCTACTTAATGAAGTTGGTGTAATCCATACAGTCACAGGACAATTTAGGGAGCCCTCTGAGAGCTGCAGTTTTGTAGCCAAATGGATTGAGAAGCTTAAGAGCACAATAATTTATAAGGCAAAATGACAAACTGAGACTAAAAAAACGTAATAATTATTGCCCAAGGAGTAATTAGCTGTATACCCAGTGTGAAGGTCATAAAATGCCCTCAGGTTCACTGGGTAAGGTCTTTGAAAAACGGTGCTGATCAAGAGTTAATTACATAATCCATCACATTTATTAGACAGTTTCTATGGTATTCCACAGTAAATGATGATCATTTCAACAGTAATGCATTAAGCACACAAAAGTGGTGGGCTTCGTGGTTATTGTAAAAAAAAGCTGAATAATATTATTTTACCAACATATTTCAGATTAATGAAGCACGAACTATTCCCCGAGCACATTAGTTGGTTATGGTTCAAGCAGCTCCATGGGCAGAACGCAGTCAGTGAATCTCCATTTTCCTGTAAAACACTGCAAACGCTGAAGGGCTGATTGTTTTATGGATTGACATCGCTGATTTTTAACAAAACAAGCTTCATCTGACAGGTAGTCACAGTTTTTGCAAATGTGGGTGTCCAGGTAAATTATGCAGCCTAAACAGAGGCAGCCTGACAAGGTGACAGGGCTGTGGTAGATTGGTCCAACGGTGCATTAAGCAGGATGATGATTTAAAGCTCACAACTGGATCTCCAGGAAAGCTTTTATGTTTGTCCATTTTCACAGAGTTGTTCTGTTAATGAATTATTTGCAAAAAGAAACCGAATCGCAAAATTGAGCCCTCAATTTTTAGACAAGGAGAGGTAGGGAACGAGGCAGCTCAGTGATAAACTATTGATACGGTTCAACAAAAATTGATTTCAAGGGGTTTTACTGAATCCTGATTGTGGATTTATATAAAAGCCTTTCAAGCCTTTGTGTCTGTGTATTACAGAACTAACAGCATGCACTGACAGTTTTTACATCTGTTCTGCATTGTATCAAGGCATAATAGAGTGAGCTGGGCTATGGTATCAGCCTGGATTACATTATAGAGTGGTCAGAAAAGTGACTCAAGACTGTCGGTTTCTCATCACATTTCTACTTTTTGCAAGTACGCTGTTCAAATTCACTGATAAAAGAACAAGAGCATATTTTGCTACAGTGACAATGGCACAGTTATCTAAAAATCAGCTATTCCATTCTGGTTTATGCTTTATCATAAGCAATTTCCAAAAAAATTCTGATTCGGCTGTTCCTTTATGTGCTACAATAAACACATTCTGATGAACTCAATCTCCTTCCAGCCTGACACAATTGATTTTAACAGACATAGCATTAGGATCTGATTTCAAAGCTTGGGATTATTGTGTTCTTTTTTTTTTTCTTTTAACTTCAGTGCCAGATATTTTCATATTTAGAATGAAAGTTACATTACAATTAGATTGCTTGTGCAATGCATTCTGCAAGACATAGCTCACTTTCAAAACCTTAGTTCTAAATTAGGAAAATTTATCAAAACGTTTAAAGATGTATTGCTAAAGATCAAGGGTAGTAGGATAACACTGTAAAGTCATTAACAACTTAAGAGTGAAAGCCCCAGTTTAACTAGGAAATGGGATTTTTTGGATATTTACTTGTTCTGGTTTTAAGTTCTGAGAAGAACTAGTTTCACTCAGCTAAAAGTTACTAGTTTGGTAAGAAGAGTACCAGAAAAAAATGAAGTAAAATTACAAATATCTGTAATTTGCATGTGCAAGCTTGGCACATGCATCTGTATTTGGACGCTTAAGTAAACTGATTTTGTAGTGAGATCCACATACTCAGTGCTCAATGGTTTAATGGGAATTGTACTAAACTCAGCACTTCTGAAAATCAGGTCACCTGTGTGGAAGAATAAAGCTATAGGTGCCTAACTTCAGGCAATCATTCTTGAAAATGGATCTTAACCTTATTTTGATGTCTCCCTAGCTCCAATCAAAGTATTAAAAGTAAAATTCTGGTACTAGTGAAGTTAGTAAAAAATACCTTATAGCCTTTCACAGGTTTAAGATTTCACTCAAGAAAATACAGGAAAGACAGTTTTTAATGATGGCTTCTTAAAAAAGGTTGATTCCTATCTTTTACTTCTTGTTTTTTATGTAATGATGCTGAAAGAACTCTACTGATATCAAACATTTATGAATTTTTTACAGTCTACAAACGAAATAAAATGTGAAATGCTTGTATGCTATTTAATGTTTAGTTGACCTGGGCTTGACACAAATTTTATTGAGAGAAGACACAGTTTTTCTCTAAAGATCAATCCTTCTTTAAATGTTCCTGTTGTACAGATTTTGAAGTTATAGAACAGGGAGTGACACATTTGTGAGTTTATTATGTTGCATTTCACCTCATCCCAATAGTATTTATTCACAACACAATCCCAGCATTCAAAAGCAAACATTTTTAATGTAAGTTACAAGTCTTTACAAGCCAACAAAGAGGTAAAACCCCTACCCTGGTTTTATTTGATAAATATTTTGTGCAAAACCAAAAAATTAAATCTGTACTGTCATAAACCTGGGAAAACTAATAGTTCATTTGCAGTTTCCTTTTCATGATAATGGTGTTGTAACTCTTTTTAATGGGAATGCATTGTCAGATCCATAAAGCATACATAAAACATATATTACTCTAAAAATGAGAAAAGAACATCTTGGGAAATAATATCTTTGGAAATTGCCATAAAGTCAGCACAGGTTATTGGGAAGTTTGGGTTAGTTTATGAGTCTGCTATGGCAATTATAGGAACGACCCCACAGTGGTTTAACAGAAGACTTAAACTCATCCTCTGTCCTGTTCCTGCACTGCTGCTGTTATGACTGGATTTGATCTGCTCTTTATTTGCACCAATGTAAATATGAGCAGAAATCCTTTTTAGCTGCCCCTGCTGAGGTTGGAATCCCAGCACTGACACCCCACCAGTGGTAAATCCCCATTGTTTATTAATGCCAGGCAGATGGGACATCCTACTTAGTGACAGATAAACATCTGCACCATTGGGGAGGCACAAAATGTTGTCTCTAGGTTTTTAAGGCCTGCTGTGAATTAAGAAAATGATCAACTGCTGCCAAAGATGAAATCTCTGCTGATATGAATGGGGAGAAGCTGCTACAGCAAAGCTTATCTCTCCACAAAGAGACACTGAGGGGCAGTGATTTATGGGGGACAGATGCAGCATAGGAAGAAAGATTATTACTCATGGTTTTTGCTATGTGCTTGGATCATGCTTTATCCAAGATAATTTACTGCAGATAAATAGAACATAGTCAGAAAATAGCAGCAGAAACATGAAGTGCTACTGGAGTCTATAGTTGTGTGTTAAGGGAGAGTGATCCTCCAAGGCTGATACTGCACCCAGAATGTACCACCCTTCCTACACCAGCAAAGCTCTGCACCCAGCTTAGCTAAACCCACTGGGTCCCTCTCCCAGGAGAGACCCATGTGCTCCAGATGTGGTTCCAATACATGCTTCTGAAATGACTGGACCAGAATAAGACAAACTACAGCCCATTTTTTACAATTATTAGTCAAATTTGTAAGTCCTTTCCACTATCAGGCTTGAAAATGAGGAGGCCCTAAAGTGACATGCTCTGCAGAATGGCAGTTAAGGATAAAGGAGAGGTTTTACTGCTTAGTTTTAAAAACAACAGGTTAGGAAAAGTATCATAGAGTCATAGAACACCCACGAGGATCATTTAATTCCAACTTCTGGCTCTTCACAGGACAGCCCCACAATCCCAACTATACACCTGCTTGTGAACCCCTGAGAGGCTCCACATCTTTAGATCAAGTGATGCAAAGATCAGACAACGTTCCCTCTCTTCTAAGCAAGAATGAAAAACAAAGTAGTGGTGTATTGCACAGAAATGAACACACTTTTTGTTTCTTAAAAAAAAAAACCCACAGGAAATCACAGAATGGTCTGAGTTGGAAGAGACCTTAAAGATCATCTTATTCCAACCCCCTGCCCTGGGCAGGGACACCTCCCACTGGACCAAAAGACAAGTTTCTTGCCAGGCTGTTGTTTATAATAACTTTTCTGAATCCTTTAATGTTTTGTCCCATGACTTAATATTCATTCCCATGTTCAGAGATATTCAAGTTTCATTTCATTTATGGCACTGCAATACTCTTGAATTTACAGAGCTTTTTTGTATCAGACTTATGTAAAGCAGACGTGGTATTGGGAGCACATGAGGTGATTCATTTCTGTTTGTGCTGCCTGGGTTTTCATAACAAATAATACACAAAAGCTCTGTCTAACCAAAATATTGATAGAACAGATAGCTATTGAAAAATGCAATTTCCTTGAACTACAATTGGTTGTTGCCTCCCAAAATTCTGTTTTGAAGAAAAAAAGATACATTAGAAAAGGTCAGGCAACACTGAGCACTAAAACAGTCCATCATTTTTAGAACAGATTGGTTTAACTCTGGTTTTTTTCATTTTTAATTAAAGTTTAGTATTTTTTAAATTGTATCATAGAACATATACATAAAATTTACATCACATGCGTGATACAATAACAGAATAAACACTTGAAATGCACATTCCAATGAAAGAAAAAAAGGCTTCTATTTTTCTTAAAACCTGACATGTTCCTATTTTGCTCCAAATTGGAAAGAAAGTAATTGCATCTCTGCCCCCTATTTGTATCTGATGAATATTTTTTCTCCTTTAGTAGTAGAATTACTAATTTGAAATCCACTTTTTTTGTCTTAAAATATTTTTTTTATGCAAAGTCATGGGAAAAAAAAAGAATTGGGCTTTCCAGAGCTCTCTCAGACAAAGACAAATTAATCAGGTGAGTAGACAAGAGCAAAAAAGTTGCATAGAAAATTGAGGTCTGTATATTTCTTAATTAGCTATTAAGCCAATCCTGTGGGAAAAAATTAAATCTTTTAAAGTACTGCATATGATTATTAAAAGAAGATATAAATCATACTAATTGATTACCCTTTTGTTTAAATGTAAGGAATTTTGGCCAATTCTGCTTCATGTATGTCAAGTGTTTCTGTATGATTTGATGAGTGACAACATTTTAATTCAGTTTGCACACACAAAATATTTTTACTTTTAAGAGTTTGAAAGTCTCTTGATTTATAAAACGATGAACAAATGGAAATCAAGTAAATTTTTAACTCAGTCCTCTTTTTGGGCTTGGACAGAAAAAAAGAGGCTCAATTTTAGGACACAGGTAGGCTTGTAGCTGGTCTAAATTATTAGGGGTTTGGGGCAGGACAAGAAATGAATTCCAGGGCAAGAGAACAAGAGTGGAAAAATAGCCAAGTTAAAACTGAAGCAGGAGTGAAGCCAGGCTGAGATGAGGAATAAATGGGACAGGATGAGGAGCCCAGGACCAAAGCAAGAGTAAAGCAGAGCAGGGTAGAGGGAAGGAACTAAGGTTAAACTGAAAGGGAAATTATTATTGAGCTGGAATAAAAGGAAGAAAGCCAACTTGCTGTCCCTGTGTCTGGCTTTTCACACACCTTTCTGAGGCCCTTGACTTTGCACCAGCAATGCAAGGCATTTTCCACAGATACCAGTGGTCAACAGTAACAAAATAAGGGATGGAGCCACTGCTCCAATTGTGACAGATCAAACTGCCCACTCTATGTCACTGTTGTTCACAAATCTTAGTTAACACTATGTTTAGCTAGTTCTGAAAGTCTGATTTAGAAATGAGAATCACAGAATACCCTGAGCTGGAAGAGATCCACAAGGACCATCCAAGTCCAACCCCTGGCCCTGCACAGACACCCCAACAATCCCACCCTGTCCCTCAGAGCGTTGTCCAAACCCTCCTGGAGCTCTGGCAGCCTTGGGGCTGTGCCCACTGCCCTGGGGAGCCTGGGCAGTGCCCAACCAGCCTCTGGGGGAAGAACCTTTGCCTGAGATCCAATCTAACCCTGCCCTGCCCCAGCTCCAGCCATTCCCTGGGTGCTGTCCCTGGTCACAGAGAGCAGAGATTGGAGCTGCCCCTCGTGAGGAAGCTGCAAAGGGGGAGGAGAAAATGTGTGCTCGTCAAATGAGATAGAAACCAACAATCTGATGGAACTGGAATAACAGATTTCGTTCAAATTAAATCAAAAAGAGAAAAACCTTGTAAACTGAAGACTCAAAAGTTATATGGGCATAATGATCTCTGACTTTCTGTCTTTAAAGCAGGAATAGGTTTAGACAAAGGAATACAAAATACATTTTGACGACCTTACAGCTGCATGGCCATGGCACAAACTCAGTATTGTTAGTGCAGACACTACAGGATTATTTAAATTCACTGCAGAGATTCACACTGATGATTCAACCCCATCCAACCTCATATTTCTCATAAGAAATGCTCACATTTCTCATTTTCATTGCATTCCTCTGTTTCATAAGACTACTCCTGTGGCAAGGAGCATTTGGGGGACTTTGAAAATGATCTGAACTGATAAACTTTAACATCATCAACCAAATCCTATATTTTCAGAGAAACAGAACAGTGTCACACAATGGGTAAGGGAAGCACACTTAGGACTCTGCCAGTAGTTTTTCCAAAGAGCACTTTAAAGCAGCACTACCTTATAGGGCTGGAAGACACGTCGGGGTCATGGGCCGTCACCTGACCAAGCACAGAGTTAAGAGCAGCATTTTCATGCACTTCCAGAAGGTAAGTAGGTGAGGAAAAGACTGGTGGCTCATCAGCATCCTCTACTACAATTTTTACCGTTGCTGTATCCTTGAAGGGGCCTCCGCTGATGAAGCGAGGATCGATGTGGGTGTTGGCTGCCTCCACCTTCAGAGTATAGGATTTTTTGGTCTCAAAGTCCAGTGGCTGTTAAGAATGACAAAGATAAATGTCTTTTACTAATGGCCACAGAGAAAGAACAAGTGACTATAATGCTGATGGATGGGAGTTATGTGCATTTAAGCACGTTCAGTGAGTTTTAATGCAAACACTTCCCACTCCCAGAAACCCAACCTGCAGATTTTCTGGGCATGTATTGATACCTGTTTATTTACCAGCCTCAGAGAAAACAAAACTGTTTCCTTTCTTTTCACAAGAAATTTACTGAAATATTCTCTCTCCTGAATTATACCATTACAATTACATATCAGATAAATACTACAAATTCATTGGTGATGGCATGACTTGCATAGTAATAATGCACTTGATCAGTGCTTTGGTAGTTGGAGATAAGAAAAAAAAATATACTAGCTCCACAAAGAATAAATATTTTATTACTTCCAGAACCATGTGAAAAATTCAAAGAACTAGCAATTACTATTGGTTGGACATGAGAGGTGTTATGTGGAAAAATGTAGAGCTAATTATATAGGAAAATACTTCAATATTATTGCACTTCAGGTTCCTCTGTATTTCAGTTTATAGGGGTAAATGAGGTAGACATCTCTCAGGAATTTCTTAAAACTGTAGCAATTCCTACTACTGTATATATTTTTTGTCTTTTTTTCCCCAGAAACAGAATCACAAAACCAATTACTTTATTCCATCAATATACCTACCATGTCACCACTGTTTTTTACTATTTTACAGTTCCATATTAAAGCATAAAAGATGAAAACACAGTGGATTTAAAGGAATGAAATACCAAATAAACCCCAAATCTGTGACACTTTTGAGTGTTAGACTTTTTCATTAGAGGAGATTCAAGTTTGTGTCTTGAAGCACACCAGTATATTCACTATATAATTCTCTTGTGTCTCACAACGATTCAGATTTCAAAGATGTAAATTGCCAAGCTTTGGAAAGATATTAAGATTTGCATTATAATGTCCCAGGGATAAAAAAAAGAGGACATAGACATTCTGAATCTGCAATGCAAATACCAGCAAGAGCACAAACAAGAATCTTCAGGAAGTCTGTCAAAGCCTTCAATATGTATATGTTCAAATTCTGTTGATTTTTTTCAGGTATGAATCAAGTTCTAATGGGATTTGCTCTCTCTCAGAAATTCTAGTAAACATGAGAAAAACTTGCTTCTTTAGCAGCTCTTAAATTAGTGAGCTTTTGTAATTATGAATGGTGATTTACAAATCAGCATATTCACAAGTTCCCAATCATGGCTCCTGCAGCCCTTTTTCCATTGCTTTTCATATGCTTTACAGAAACGACAGCACCCCAATACATTTAGTCATGCTTAATCAGAATATCATATTGAAAATTTACTCAGCATTGTCTGGAGCCCACGAATTTATGCTCAAGAAAATCTGCTGGTGAACAGTCCCCTCCATACATCATCTACTGTAGTAGAACCAAAATTATTATTGCTGTCAAAATGAATGTATGAAACAACATTATGCTGGAGACTCAGTTATGAAATAAAGCCAAGGGAACTGGGGCAAAAGGCTAATTGCCTTAGCTTACAGAAGAGGTCACAGCATACAATAAACAACAGTAAGGAAAATCTGGGTTGTATATCACAATTTTCTCTTTAGAAGAACAAATCTAAATTTAGATAAATATACATCAGCTTATTATAAATCTACAGTGCTGACCTACTCACTGAGAAAAAGTTTTGACAGGCAATCTGCCTGACCTCTTTAATTACAGGTAAAAGTGGACTATTAATTACCTGGACTCACTGGACTCTCTTTTTTTTCAGTGGGATGTCACGGTTTGGATTTTGTTTACTTTTGTTTTTTAAAAACAAAGATTCATTTAGAGTGCTCTGTGGTACCTAGTTAAAACCCTCTCTGCCAGCACTGTAAGTTATATTCATGTGCTTTTTTTGAACACAGCATGAGAAACAGCTTTTTCTTATCCTTCCCCAGAAAATAATGACAACTAAATCTGCAATTAATGTTTTGCTGGCTCAGCTGGACAAGTTTTGTCCTGGATATGCTGTCTCTCCCCATATTTCTGTATATAATTGGGTAGCATTTCTGTTGTGTACGTGTAAATACCTTCCTTTACACACATCAAGACTGTACAACCATAGAAAAGTTCACATAATTTTCTTTAGGGCCCAAATTTGACACTTCTCATGTGAAACTACTGATCTCCTTGATAACATTCACTGAAATCCTTATTCATTGAGTGTTGAGAGTTCAACATGAGAAAAGGTGGAAAACCAAGCCTCTCACACATCAGGCAATTTAAGTAATTCCCTATGATTTACTTTTTCCCATAACAGCTATGCAGAAAACCAAATAATTGAGAAAAGGTATTTGATGAAAACTCAGTCAAGATTTTATGGAAGTTTACACCACCACCAAAGTCAAATCTAATCTACTCTTCTGTTTCCACCCCATGGAAGCCCAGGTAAGATTAACACATTCCCAGCATCCCTGGATGTCTCCCTAGTCATCATCTACACGAAAAGTGTGAGGGACTTCACTGGCCTGACACCTCATCCATAGAGAAAAGAATCCCTGGCTGGGTAGTTGTATGCACAGTAAACATGTATTTTTTTTAACAGAGAGATGATTTACCTTTCTCACTCTAATAATGCCGTCCTGAGTTTGTGCATCTGTAGTAATTTCAAATACATCCATTCCATCTCCTTCAATAATATCATAGGATGATTTAGCATTCTCTCCAATATCCAGGTCATTTGCTTTCACCCTTCCTATTGGTTCACCAAGAGCAACATCTTCCATTACTGAGAAGTGATACAGACCTTACAAATAAGAGGAAAACACTAAACATTACACCTGGTTCCAGTGTCCCTTGTGTGCTCTTCAATGTTTATACTTCCCCAATGCAAACTCTTGAGAAGCCCAACTGATACAACCCACATTTACACAAGTTATTTACTGAAAGCAGCAAAATGTGTTCCTTACACAGGAATATTCAGTTTACTGTATGTGAATGTTCTTTTCATTCCTCTAGTCTCCTGCATCTTCCTTGCAGGGATGCTTAGTGTTGGCAAACACAAATATCAAGCTATTTTCAACACTGGAAGCACGTGAAGTTCTCTCCTGCAGACACTGTTGAACTTACCTTTTTATTTATAGACATTTTATTTACTTGGAGTCAGAATTCGACCATGAATCTCTGGTTTTTAACCTGTAGAAAACTGGTCTAATACTTTAAAAAAAAGTATTGTGCAAATACTTATATAACTTCAAATATTTACTAATTTTTAAAATTTGTTTTGGTTTTGTTTGTTTAAGCCCTTCCACCTCCTATCTGTGGTAAGAAACTAATCAAGAAACATCCAAGGAAACTCCCCAAATTTAGGTTTTATTGGCAAAAATAACTTTTCATGGCAATCATTACTGTATTTACTATTTGGTTGTAGAGTTACACTGAAATCCACTAGAAATTGCCATTCAAATTGTCAGCATTTTATTTTTTGTAACACTTGCTTCAAACCTTTCAATCAAAAAAATGTCCAAAATCTATTTAAATATATTATTTTAGGTAGGAATTTTATTAAGACAACCTCAAAATACCCACTTTACTATTATATCTCCCTGTTCCTAACAGTGTTTTAAAACCCAGAAGACACACACATGTTTTACATAAAAAATTCTCTCTGGAGTCCCTGTCTTTTTACTTCTTCATAATTTAAACTTATTGAAGCTACAGTTAATACATCATCTAATGAAATGTAGTGCTATTTAGCAGTTAAAATAGGCAAAAAGAATTCAAGGATGAGGTCATGAAGATAGTTTTCGACAGAAGGTTCTGACCTTGTTCTTCTCTGTCCCCCTGTTGTTCTACGACAACCTGTATTTTTTTCTGTTATGTGCAGTAATATTTTTCCAAGAACAATGTTCTGGAGTTGTTGCTTTACCTGTTTTAGACTGATTGCAGCAGCAACAGTTGAAAACAGGAAGGAAACTGGGAGGAATTCACAAACACATATATTAGCTACTCATGGAGTCTGTCCCAAAGTGATTTGTTTTTAACGTTTCCAGGCTAAATTATTAGAGATAATTTGGAGATAATCAAGATTCCTCAGAATATCCATAAGGGCTCACAAACAATGAGCAGCCAAAGCAATGAAGTGCCTCGGGAGACTAAGTTATGTATTCATCATTTATAGTGCTGGCCACACGTTGTGGTTTGAGTCTCCAGGCACAACCCATTGCATTTTTAAGTCGAAATTTTGCTTCTCGGATTTATTAAGACAGCTTACAAAGCATTGTAACCAAGAAAATAATGCTGCAGTTGACTCTTCTTACACAAATCCCTCTCTGGAATTACCAATTGTGCTGTCATAGTGCAGAGCTGACCAAAAATCCACGTTATGCATCTTTGAAAGCCCTTGGTTTCCACAGCAGCGCACGGTTCTCCTCATTACAATTCCGTGGTAAACTGCCGGGTTAAAAACTTTGGTGACTTATAAAACGCCTCTAAAATTATTTCAAAGAGATCACAGAAGTAGCGAAAGTTCATCTTTTTCATTTCTAAAACCCGGGAGGCTAACGCTCTGAAATCAAACCATAAATATACATTTCTGTCCTGCCTGGAAACAATAACCCGATAAAACACACAGCTTCCCCAGCTCATTACCATTTATTGTGCAAGCAGCATGTATTACATCTTATGAATTTCGATTTCATTCTGGTTAGGCTGATTGTAAGTTTGATCCTTTCCTATTTTCCTTTCCAGGCAAATGCAAACCGTGCTTCAACAGCATAAAAAAATGTTAGGCTTGATCAGCTCCTGCCTAAGGTCAGAGCGTGGCTAATCTGCAGTGCTGGGCAGCAAGCTCTGAATACTGGGGTTTAAAAAGCAGAATTTGTAACAATATCTAGTTATAATATTACTATGGCTCATAATTAAATGCAATATGCAGAGAATACCCAGGTTTGTTTCTCCTAATGAATTTGCATAATGGTCAGGGTTATACCAGGGTGGCTATTCCCAGATGGAAACTTGACTCCTACACTGGAATGCACTGAGTAAACAGCTTCAAAGGCAGCACCTTGCTTGTTGGAGGAAAACTGATCTTAGGAGAAAACATATTCCAGGGATAGTGCTGCAATCTTCCTGATGCTCCCAGTCAGTGTGTCACTGTTCCCAAGCTGCAGGAGAACAGATGGGATGCAACTGCACAGGGAAAGGGTCCTTTCATCTCCATGTGCTCCCTGCTGAGACCTCCCCTAAAGGGACCAGTTTGGACCAGTTGTGCTGCTGATTTTCGGGTCAGATTTTTGTCATGCTGGCAGCCAAAGGCTTTTTGAGACAGGAGCAGTGATACAAATATAAAGGCCAGGTAAGCTGGCAGAGGTAGATCTGCAGTCCCTGAGTTACAGGGACAGTGCATTGCAGGTATAAAGGAAATATCCCTCTGCATTCTGGTGATATGGTTCATGTGCAGGAGTTTACATTATCAGGGAAATTGTTGGAAAATGCTAACACACAGGGACGAGCAATGCAATGGGATACAAAGGAAAAAATTTACGTGTTTCCTACTTTATGAGAGAAAACCTTTTATTGTGCAGAGTGCTTATCTGTTAAAAACCACTAAGATGAGGTAATAAAATATATAGTGTGCAAATAAGCTTTTGCCTCTGCTTATTTATTTTAGATTTCTCCCTCTGTCCATCTTTATGGGTATTTTCTAGACTACAGAAGAGTATTTATCTCATGCAGAGTACTAGGACAAACCCATTTTACTCTGTGCCCTCAGCACAGGGCAAAAGTGGACTTCAGGTCATGCATATGTAAGACAGAATTAATTTTACACTGAGTCCATGAGTACCTTAATAGAAAAAACATACTCCTAATGAAGCAAAAATGATACAAAGTCTAGACACAAACTCAAACCAAACTGACTTTTAATACTGTATAATTTTAATTTTCCAGAACAAGCTGGATAAAATGATAAGTTTCTAATAGTGTGTTAGATTACACCTGTTCCAAATAAAATTGATCCAATCAATATTCTCATCCCTCTCCTTTTTTCTTTTTGTCTTCATCTTGGAAATAGACTACAAAGCTTGCAGAGAATCTCAGCAGGATGCCAAATCATTTTAACCTAGCTCAGCAAGATACCCGCTGGAACCACAGTAGTAAATATGGATTTTGAATTAAAGATCAACAATTATCTAGACTCAGACTTATCTTCTTTGTTTTCTTCACTATTACCTAATTAGTCAAACCTTTATTTCTTTTATGTGCTATATATGTCTTTTACTGGTGGGGTCACTTGTCTGCATGAGCTGGAAGCAACAAAGCACGTAGAAACAACTGCACTGAGAGTAAATATGTTCATTTTAAAAGTCCCCAAGCCCTTCTATGTGGATGTGAGAGGGGTGACAAGGAAGACTCAGATCTGTGTACACTCTTGTGGACATAATTCCCTCTTATCTAAGCTCTTAATGAGACAGAGGGCTATTAAACTTTCTCTAGTAAGAGCTACATTTTTTTAAAGTTACATTACAAACCCAGCCAATATAAAGATTAAATAAATAAAAAACCACCTTGAATAAAAAAAGACCAATAAAACAACACTAGAATACTTTCTTATATAGAACACATACGCATAATGGCACTTACTCTGTGCAAATTTGGGAGGATTGTCATTTACATCCGTGAGTGTAATTGTCACTGTGGTAGTTCCAGAGAGTCCACCCATATGTCCTCCCATGTCCTTTGCTTGGATGACCACAAAGTATTCCTCTTTGGCTTCTCTGTCCATGTTGGGAAGAGCTGTTTTAATTATAGCTACAATAATGGGGGGGAAAAACAGTCAGGTACAGACCCAAATTCAGTTTGCAGGTGGTTTTATGGATAAACATAAATACTGGTATCCAAAACACTGCTAAAGGTCCATCTCTTGATACAACAGATGAAGAAGAATTTGAGATTTTCAAGAAAGCATAATAGAGGTCACCTACCTTGATTAAACTAGCAATGTAATGAAACTGCTGTTCAAAACCCAAGACTTAATCATAGCTGTGTGATAAACGTTATTTTTTTACATTTTATTCCTGACAAACTTCTTGGTTGCTGTGGCACCACCCACAGAAATCCATTCATTGTTTCCCCACAGAATTTCCAAACAAGACAAATACATGGGAAACTGAATCTGTAAACATCTGTCAGGTTGTTAAAATATTTTCAATGTAGAGAAATAAAATAATCTGTTGTACATCAAGATATAAAATGTCAGTGGGATAGCAGAAAATATCAGCAATGGGCAGCACAACTAAATCCAGGGCAAACTCCTATAGATTTCATGGACAATGAAGTAATAAAGTCACTTTTTCTTTCCAAAACTTTTCCACCTGTGATGTGCCACTATATTCTCAATATGTATGCAAAGTGCAACACTAAAAGTTTAATGGTAAAATTAACAAGTGTTCATCAGAGTTTAGTAATGTCCACTATAATAATAAGGTCACAATGGACTAAAGAAGTCTCTCTATGCCTAAGGAAAATAATTCTAAATGTTAAATTGAAATATGGACTTGTTTTTTCTCTTTTAATTCATGTCTTAATTTTATTAAAAAAAAACAGACAAACAAATCAATCAATCAATCAAACAAACAAAAAATCAAAAAACAACACATTTGTCTGGGCAGACGTTGACAGTAACTCACCAAATCTTTGTAATTCATATATTTCATTAGCTCTCATGTTCTAAGTTGGCGTTTTATACCCATTATTTGTTAAGTATTGTCAGGAGTTTTTGGTTGTCAATCAATACTTCTTGTAAATCTGTTAGTTTTGATTTCTCTGTTGGGACTGGCACAGCTTTGGAGACTTCATACAGCTTTTATTCTTTTGTGTGGCACAGTTTCTATTAAATAAGCTTCTTAGAAATGACACTGGCTGAAATGCTAAGATTATCTATTCATGTAGAATAAAGAACTGATCCTGGTCTTTACCATTAATAGAGATGCCTTTTAGTAAATTCTAACATTTATCAATTCTAAAGTAAATGCTCATATTTATTAATTATCCATTTATCTTTAATATTATAATACTAAAGAGTGTGATCAGCCCTCCTTTTCATGGCTGAGCACAGAACCACACTGAGAGCAAGGGGATGGAAGGCATTTGGGACACAGCAATATTTTATAACCACCAAACATGACATGGGAGCACACTTGCAACCTACACTTTTGCACATTATTGCTATAAAATATTTTTGGTTGCTTCCTTAGATATTTTGGAAGTCGAATTATGGATGAAAACGACACCCCTGTTTTATTTCTGCCACAGCCAAGCCAGAGAAATCTCGTGTTCCCTGGGAACTCAGAACTACAGAACAGTTGGGGTTGGAAGGGACCCCTCTGGAGATGATCCAGCCCAAACCCCCCTGCCAAGGCAGGGTCACCTGCAGCAGGTGACAAAGGGACATGCCCGGGGGGGGGCACAGTCAGTGGTTTTTCATTCCAGGACAGGACAAATGAGGTTTGAAGCCACAAGGCCAACAGCACTGCAGGCAAACTTGAGTTAGGAGAGAACAGAAGTTACTCTGCAACACATTGAAGAATATGCTTGTGTTAAGTTTTCTGAAGGAAAACAGGAGAACAGCAACGCCCAGAAGATAACAATAAACATTTATCAGATGTGATGGGTGCAAAATGCATTCAGTAAAAGAGTAGGGTCATTTCCTCCATGGCAGCCTGGGTAAGGAGAGGAAATGATCCTTATTCCTAAAAACATTTGACAGCTGAGACCAATTTGGACTGACTGGGTTACTATTTAGGAATAATAATGATGCATTCAGCAAATAAGTCTATTGTTATAAATGAGATGGCTCATAAAAAGCAGGTTAATGCAAACTTAGGGTATCAGAATTTGGTCCACATTCATATTTTTTATTAATAGAGCTGATCCAGAGATCAATAAACCATATTTCAATGGGGTTTGTATTAAGTTTCCTATATTTTTCTCCATTATTATTTTTTAGGCAGAGTTTCTCTGTTTGTTTGGGTTTTTTACCCTAATTTACATAGCTAAGTCTAGCCTACAGATGACTTGTATAAGATGCCATATTTTGTGTTCTGCAGTTTCCTCTGAGACAAGTCAATTATTTCACGAAAGTGATGATTTTTCCTAGACATGTATTTTAATTTGTCTCTTAATGTATGGAACAGTCTAGTCCCTGCCTATGGTTTGAAAGATATTAGGAAGATTAAATACTTTTAAAAGTGCCTAAAAAAACCCTCTAATTTCTGAGTTCTGAGACATAAAGATTTGGAGGTTTCTTTTTCTGTACAAAGATACTAACACAAGCTGTTATTTCAATACTTTTACACATATCTGCTGTCTCAGACCATAAACCACTTGCCAGAAGCTGAGTCAAAGACAAAGTCAAGTTTCAATTTCAAACACAATAAAAAGCTAAAAAGCAGTTTACTGTTTAAAGGACTATAAGAGGAAGGTTTTTAAACATTAAATCCATCCAAATTACACAGGCTCATTGTTGCCACCAGTATTCCTACACTCAGAATCTGCAGAATTGAGGTCAGCAAAGGAGAAGTGTTGATACCTCTTAGGAGGCAAATTAATAAGCACCATAAAGCTCCATCCTCACCTATTGTGATCAAGACAAACACAGACTGATCTATGCACAGAGTATCTCAAGGATATTTATTTGTTCTTTTGCTTTATTCCCCAGCTCTCAGCCCAGGGCTTGCAGGAAGGACTGAAACCTTCTGTTTATTTTTAGAACACAATTCAGGCTTAGCAAATACTAACACACATCCAGCACACAGAACATTAACTCACTGAGCATTCAACCTGCTCTGCTTCAATTCAACCCAGAAACAAATGGAGAATAAAAACATAATCACTTGCAGCATGCAATGATGGATGGAAATGGGATGTGCCAAACAGGAGCAGTTTAAAAGCAAGAGAATTACCATGAACTAATGTAAGGCAGGTAGATGCTTGTTGGAAGATTGTATTCCAAACAGTTATCAATGGCTCACTGTCAAAGTGGAGAGATGGATGACACAGTTCATGGGCTTTGTTCTGCTTCTAGCATCATTCAGTATTTCCTGAATGATGGAAGGCAGGAAGGCCTTATCAAGCCTTTCAGATAACACAAAGTTGGGAGTCGTTGCAAGTACAGGAAGAACAGTTCAAAACAATTTTCACAATTTGGATGGTCTAAAATAGCAGGATGCAACTCCAGTTGGCAAGTAAAGAGCATTTTGCATGGGGGGAAACAATTAACTTCCCAATTACAATAGAGCAGATGACTCACAAGACAGAAGAGAATGTGGAGTCAAAATGAGCTGAGTGCTGATAAAAATGCTCAAACATTTCCTGGTATGTTTGTTAACATGTTATACAGAAGAGCTGTGGAATAATCCCTCCACTTCACTCATACAGGTAAGGCTGCAGCTGGACTGCTGTGCCCAGTTTTGAAAAGTGCTGATTTATACAGCCAGGGAAAGGAGGAAATATCTAAAAAATACTGGGAACTACTCTTCTTTTGCACTGGGTATAAGAGAAGAAATCACAGGCCTAAAACATACACCACAAAATGGGTTTCAACTGCACCAAGAGAGATTTCAGTTAAACATTAGGGGAACACTCTCTAAAGGAGAAGGCAAGTACTGACAGAAAGGGTTGCCTGTAGAGTTTCTAGTATTCTCATTCCCATAAGTTTTCAAGAATCTATCAGTCAATCATCTGTCAAGAGTGGGAAGGGATAAAACCTGATCCTTTTGGGGGAAAGGGCACTCAGTTTTCACTAGAGGTTTCCTCCCCTCATAATGCCTAAGCTAAGGCTTTGTCTCTATGCAGCCTAAAATATTGCACAAACCTTGTCTTATGAAAACATTCGATGGGCATGTAGTACAACCACTAAACAGAAACCTGCATCAGAATTTTCCTACAGATCCTTTGCCTCAAGTGGGAAAGATCAGGAAGCATGTTGGAAGGTAAAGGAGTCAAGAAGCAATTTATTCCTTTCAAGAATGAAAACTCCCAATATTGGAAGTATCTTTTTTTATTCTTTTTTTTTTTTTTTGGCTGAGTTGCTTTTCCTAAACAGCCATTGGTGTCACACTGCTCAATGGCAAATAAAACAGCTGCAGAAGGGGATTTACTTTTGCAGTGGCCTTAACTGCACACACTGAGCAATTTGCACAATCTGCCTCACAACTTGAATCAGTTAAAATGCACCCCTGTGGACTACTATCAAAAACCTGTTTGGAACAATATACACTGTCTCACACTGAAAAGGACCAGGGGAAAAGAAGCAACGTGTCAGAGGTTGTAGCTCACGAAGAGAAAGAGGAGAAGCAAAAGAAGCAAAAGAAATAAGGATCAGGCTTTCATTTTTCTCTCCATTTTTTAAGGGTGTCTTCATGGAAATGCTATAAAATTATACATAATAATAATTGAGAACATGGAACAAAACCAAGCAGGCACTATGCAAAATTGGAATCTGGCCCTGAAAAGCCTTTCTTCAGCATCTCATTCATCTCACGTGTTTTGTTGAAGACTTCCTGCTATTTCAACTTGCACACTTTGGAACTTTCCCTACATCATTTTGGAAGAGCTCAGTAATTGCTTTGATCTTCCTTCCGTGCTAAAATTTTGGTGGAGATTCTTATTAAGTAGAACAGTCTTTTAGGACCCAAACTCCTGAAAAATCAATCTTGCAATTTCTTCGGAGAGCCGTGAGAAGCATTCTTTGTATTCCTGTCAAGCACACTGACCTCAGTGATGTTTTAGCAGCCCTTAAAAAAGGTTGACATAGAGATCTATGGAAAACTTGTACCATCAATCCTAAAAAATGAATAGATCGCAACTAACTTCATTCCAAATTTGAAAAAATGTAGTGCTTTGCTGATGTGATACAAGAATACCGATCCTCTGGTTTTAATTCTAATTACCCTCACCATAATCTCTTTAATAAGAATTATCATCAAATATTCTAATCCCTTGTTTAGTTCTACTGCCTTAGGATTTTTGTTTTAGCAAGACAAGAAAAATATCTGCAATCTCTGGCAAAGTTGTCTAACTTTCTATAAAAATTATCAATTCCAGGAGTTGTCTGAACTACAGTCAGATATAAATATATTTCAAATCTAAAACATTAGACACAGCAAAAATAATGACTAGGTGGAGAATCAAATACTATATTATACCATTTTCTGTTGAGGGATTCTGTGCCATTTTTGTGTTTTTAATAGAGAAGCTAATAGTGTACATATTTTAATACTTATTTTTGAACATTTTATGAGGAAGATGGCAGGTTTTTTTGAACTGTGAGATGAAGTTTGAATATAGCTATATTAATTCTTGTTTGTTGTGTAACCTCCCATCTATTGTATTTTCTTTTTCAGCCCCTATTACTGCCAGTTTTGTGTTTTCTGATCTTGCCATTCAATTTGCCATTGAATGTGAAATAACACAACCTACCTTTCACTGTGTGCATTCTGCTAGAAGTATATAATATAGGATATGACTGGATAACACCTATTAGAATATTAAATGTTTTAATTCAGGTGAACTTGTGTCTGGGTTTTATTGAATGGGTAAAAAGCTATAATCTCTACTTACCAGCCATCTCCTTTTCCCTGGGGCCATTTCAGTGGCACGGTGAAAGTATCACCCTCTCAACAACTGAGACTGAATGCAGTAAATAGACATTTTGCACTGCATTTATGACCTTGTTTCCTCAGGATTTTATTTGTAACGATCCTCTAATAGCTATGATTACACTAGACACTTTACAGAAAGTAGCCTTGGATTCTTTTTCAGGTGCTTTCCAGCTCCAGCTGTGTAGTTCAAATTCCTCTCTCTAATTCAGGCTCTTGAAGCACAACATTATTTAGATCTGTTGCCCATTTTCCTAACTCGGCGTGAGGAACAGTCAAGTTCAAACTACCCCACTAGCTTTCTAAAATGATAGAGGTATTGCTCTGAAATGCAAGAAACACGTGTGGCATCAGCTTTTTTGTTACTGCCATTATTTGATAAACTCTAGAAGCAGATACCACTTTTTTCCCAAATGCCAATCTGCCTTAATCTTAAGCCACTCGGCTTTATCAGCTCCAGACCATCATAACTGCTTTCAAACATCTCTGCAGTGATTTTATACTTCCTTTATTAATCAGAAAAGACAGCTCTTGCTGCTACTGAGGGCTCAATCCAAGCACCTCATCTCTAATAATTGCTCTTTATGGTTCTAACTAAAAGCAGGAGCGGTGGGACTGACCCTCAGGTCTGTGCTCTGTGTCAGCCCCACTCTCCTAATGGGCTGTCACCAAGACAACTCACTGAGCCACCAGAGACTCTCTGTACAAACACCTCCATGCAACTCCTCGGGTTGCACAGTCTGCTCAGTACACAAAGACAAGAAAGGAATCCCACTGGCTTGAACACAGGCTCTGATTTCAGCCCTGTGCCCAAGCACATCAAATGCTGTCAAGCCAGAGCTGAAGGTGCTGTAACAGCAGCTATCAGTGATAAACTCTAAAAATCCCTGAGTTTGCTGGAACCTTTCTGCTGCCTTGGGAATGTTGCTGTCTGGGCTGCATGGACCTACCTGCTTCTAGTGGAAGATGTCCCTGTCCTTGGCAGAGGGTTGGAATGAGATGATCTTTAAGGTTCCTTTTCCAATCCAACCATTCTATCACTCTATGATTCTATAAAAAGGAGTCCTTCACCTCTCTTGCTAAGACAGAACAACACCTAAATATCCCATTTCATGCCTCTTTTTATTTTTGCAGTTAGAAGTTTACTTACTTTAAATCTGTGGTAACTGGCAAGGATGTGGCAGCAGCACTAGTCAATAAAGTGAGCTAGAAAGCAGCGGTTCAATCCACACTCTGACTCATGTCAAAAAAGTCCTCTCTCTACAGCAATCCCATGAGGCTTTAAATCTAAAGTATTTAGAAGCTACACTGTTTAGAAAGGCTCTGTTGAACACGAGTGAGTTCTGCTCCCAGCAGCTCATTACTTTCCCTGTACAGTTGCAGAGTATTTCCTGTACCAGCACTGCTTTCCCATCTCCCTCCAGTCTGAAATGCTGCCTTGTCATTTTATCACGAGTAACTACAGAAACAGTTCCCATGTCTCTCTTTTATTAACACCTCTCAAATATTTGTGTAGTGATTTCATATCCTTCTTTAATCACCTTTTATCCAGTTTATACAAATTAAGTTCAATCAATCTTTCATTATAAGTAATATGCTTCTGACCTCAGCTACGCTGCTTTGAACTGTCCTCGGTATCTCAGCAGGCTTTTTTTATGATGACTGGTCTTATCAGTCCTACACACAATATTCTGAGGGCACCCTGTGCTGTACCATTGCTAATGAACTGGACATTAACAACCAGGTAGAAGAAACACTCTGCAACATCACAAAAATGTCAATAACTGAAAAGTTGCTGCTGTTTACCCTCTTGTTCTCTTACTTCTTTTTATTCTGCTGGACTGTAAATTAAAAAAGATTCAAACCTGGCTTCTGCTGAATGCAATTTTCATTTCTCCCAGACCTGTTCATTTAAGTTCTGATTTCAGAACTACAGGGTTCAACACTGTGGACCAGAGAGGGCCACACACTAAATCATTAAAAGCTCTGTTGGTTAAAGCATGTGCACTTTCAACTGCAAGTTAAAGCAGGTATAGGAAAAGGAGCTGATTTTTCACTCTCTGTAAAAATACCCACATTTATTAGGAGAGTCTTCAGCTTTCTAGTTCTCCTGGCTCTTCTATTCATCTCAGCTGCAGTAACCTGAGCCTTGGCTTTGTACCAAAGGGCCATAGCCCAGTTTGGAATGTGTTCTTTCTCACAAGTAGTAAAGGTCTGTGCCTGACTAATCCCATGTGCTTCCCAGTGCAGGAGGGCGTTGGGTGTAATTTGCCTTGTTCATGGAGCTTTATTTCAGGTATGTGTAGGAGTGACACAATTTAAGTTCATGTGAAATGTAAATAAGTCAGACACAGCTGAAAATGTATTTCCTCTGCCATCCCTATATTGTAGAACACAGTGTCACTTCATATTACGTTCCATTATGATAATCTTATTTTAAAGCTGACAGTCATGATTTAATATCCTTGAAAAAGCTTAAAAGTGAGAAGTGTACTCCAGCTACTTTTAGCAGCCTTAAGGAACCCCCTTTTCAGGCATTTGGATTGTCATAATTTGGATTATGAGAGAATCCACACAGCTCACATACCTTTATAAATAAAACACAGTAGGCAGGAAGCCTGACATCAGTTAGTGAGATGTAACAATAATGATACAAGGAATGTATTCCAGTCTATCATGAGTTTTGTTACTATTCTGATGTTGTCACAAGTTTTAACTCTCACAGAAAAATCTAAATCTGTATTATTGTAATGTATTATTTATATCTACCCTCTACCCACCAAACCAGTGGTCATATTAAAATTCACCTGTGGAAAGCAAAAAATATTTAGATCAAGCCATCAAAAAAGCATTTACCCTAAGCCATATTCAGAGCACTGAGTGAAAAATAACTTCTGAATTACCTCCTTTCATGTGTCTATAACTCACAGAGAAGAACCTGAGAACCAAAACTGCAGCAGTATATGCATTTTTCATCTCAGGTAATGGAAAATTATTGTTTCACGGGTCACTCAGAGGTACTCATTTCTGTGTGCCCAGCATTATAGAATTGTTTCAGTGAGGAGGTTGAGAGTAATGTCAGAGTTTCAACCTCGAGTGTGATTCAGGTGAGGGCTACACCCACTTACTGACAAGTCAGTAGGAACCAAGGAGCAGAAGAGTAAGCAATGCTTTCCTCACATTTGCCCTCAGGTGTGACAATCCTTTCTACCACAGGCATGAAACCACATCCCACACCTTTGCTCCCTCTTTTTGTTCAGGTGCTACAGAAGGCAGAGCAGTCAGGAGGCACGGCTGGGATTATTCCCAATGGTTGGCTCTCCACGTGCCATTGAAACAGAGCAGTAAGGTCAGACAATCCTTACTCTGAGCCAGGAAATTAAAAAATGTAGAGACAGTACAGCCTATCTGTGGCTGCCCTCGTGCTGGTAGCTGCACACATCTAAATTTACTCTTAGTTTCTAATAAACAAAGATAAAAAGAGGCCAGTCATTTATAAAAAGTGAGTAAATCAGCTCTAAACAGCTATACTTTTGATAACATTTGATACGCTCCCATGAATGACAGAAAATATTTACACTCTTCAGTGGATGACTTTCACATAGTCCATTTCTTAAAATAGTGATTCCATTTTGGGAAAGACACAAGATCTGTGTTCAGGAACAATTCTTTTTCAAATTAATTGAATAGGTTTTCAACTCAGCAGGGGTTCTGATGAAATGCAACGGCAGAGAAAACGCAGCCATACACACACCCACGTCCCCTCCCACCCCCCAAAAGAAATCCCAATCAAGCCCAGACCCTAAAATACCTACCAGGCTTGGAGGATGAGCATCAGGTTTGATTTGTGTCAAGTAAAATACTACTACACCTGTTCTGCTTCAGCTTTACACTGTCACAACAGTCTCCAAACATCTTCCTACAGGAAAACTTTCCCTGAGGGTCCCAAGTACTACATACAAATGTGCAAGAGAATGTATTTTCCTGGCTTAGTTACTAAAAGCTGAGATGGTTCACACTGCTAACGTGGGATAAACTGAGAGAAACAATGAAACACTTACATGCTTTCTATTTGCTTTGGACATTTTGTTTTAGAACAGTCTTTTTCACCCTGAGTGACATGTGGCTGCACTTTCCACAGAGCTACTTGTGTCTGGTTGACTTAATGACTAGAATTTTATGTATATTTGTTGTTCCCAAACAAACAAATGTGTGCTGTTTGGTGGTAGCTGTGAGAGTAGGGGGGTGGTTCCACTGTGGGTGGAGGCCAGTGCATAGAGATGGTAAAGAAACACAGACTCACCCAGTGGAAATGGTTTAGAGAAGAATATAATTGATGTCCTCCTTTGATCTAGAAGAATGGGGAATCTCAAACCATTTGTTGATTCACAACAAGCAGCTCCTCAACATGAAGCCACTTGCTCAGGCACTGCGGCCACAGTTGAATTTTTATGAATAAATTCCCCTCAGAAACTAAAATGTCGTTTTCATGGTAACTGAACTGCTATGTAAAGGAATGTTTGTGACTGGAAATGAAGGCAGGAGGGGGGAATTAATGCTAGTGAAACAGGAGAAAAATCAGGATTTTCAGGTTCACCAGGAAGCCTTGGAGTTCTGTCTGGAGTCCCACAATAATGGAAACAATTTTCCTAGGTGAGGAATACTTACTTCTTTGGATTAAGCATCAGGTTTTAATGCAATACAAATCAGAAACTTGAGTGAAATCAAACATTTTTTAAACATTTGGAATACTTCTTTCAGTCTATTTTTCTGTGAAAGAAGTGAAAAATCTTCTGTGTAGGTGGAGAATACATTTCTCAGCTCCTTTAGGAAAGCTGAGGTGTTCTCGTGCTAAGGCACTAACTTTCCCTAACAGAAACTGAGAAAAATCCTACAGCCAATTCCCCTCTAATTAGGTGATACCAGTCATCACTGCATGCAATAATTTGTAATATTAAAGGAATCAAACAGTATCCTTTGACACTTGATGGTCAGAGGTCTGGTCAGAGCTATATTTCCACACGACTTGTGACAACTCAGCCAGCAGGAACTAAGGGGCTTCACCAGTAACTCTCTCTTGATATACTTATTTTTGGAACAAGCTGCTCTTCTCCCACTGTACTATGCTGGAGTTATTCTCTGTAAAACTCTATTTTACATGTAATACAAAAATAAAAGACTGAATCACATTCTGGAGGTAACTTTTATTTTTAAGAGAGTTGTCCTTCAACCAGAAGAAAAAACTTTAATGCATTAATCCATTAATCTATTAATATTATTGATGGATTAATCCATTACTCTATTAATATTATTGAGGTACACTATTTACATGAAGTCCCTACAAGTTAGGGAATTTCCAGGAATGGCAAACAGTTTTTTCCATGTAATTTCACCAGAAAAATTTAAAGACATTCCAGATTTTAAAGAGCATGAGAGTACTGTGTTCAACGTTGGTGAGAAAACATAGTACACTTGATCTATTAAAAGCATCCTTTAATGATTTCTCCTAGCATTTATTTTATAATTTAGTTAATCTGCATGAGAAGAATTTTTATTCCTGCTTTAATCCTTTACAGTTGTATAAATTCAGGAGGTTTTTTGTATGTTTTAAAATGAATTTAAGATTTCTTCTCCTTAGGAGATCACAACTGCTTGACTCACAGTGATTAAAAAGAGCTTCTAGTAACAAGTGAAAGAATATTAGAAATAATATCAAATTACTTTAAAAAAACACTTTTTAGACATAACTTAAATGAATTTACTGTAAGTACGACATATGTCCAGAAAACAAGTGGGAATGGATTTATTGGCACTTCTTTCAGATGACTTGCAAGACTATAAAACCACAGAGAAATAAAGTCATCCTAAATGCATGCTCATAAAACTCCACAACAACACTCAGTATGATGCTCTTTCTCTCCCCAGATTGATCCACCCGAGCAAAAAAGAAAAATAATTTTAATGGAAACACAAAACATATTCCCTAAAATTCCCAAGCTAAACTGTACTTGCTTCAAGTGGAAACACTATAGTCTCGTATTGAAAATTACATTATGCTCATTAAATTCCCTGGGCCAAGCCTTAAAATCCCTGATCAGTTATAAGTCACACTCAGCTCTTTATCTGCCTTCAGTCTTGCTTTGGTAACTCCTGCAATTTTACCATCACCCTTATTGTCATTGACCCATATTTTTCCTTTCTCTTGCCAGAGGATCAGACTCTGAGGGAGCCCGGGTTAGACCCTGTCAGCCCTGGGTGATGCTGACAGACACCCACACTCTCTGATTGCTGTATGGGATACAGGAGAGGCACAGGATGGACACCTGTATAAATACAGTCGTGGAATTGTTTCCACCGGAAAAGACCTTTGAGATCATGGAGTCCAAACACACCCACAGTGCCAAGCCCAGCATTAAACCATGTCCCCAAGTGCCACATCCTCACAGCTTTAAATCCCCCAGGGATGGTGACTCTGTCACAGGGCTGGGCAGCCTTTTCCATGAAGATAGTTTTCCTATGCCCAACCTAAGCCTCTCCTGGTGCAGCTCAAAGTCATTTCATAAGCCAGGGACTCCCATTCCAAGTCACCTACCTGTGTGTGGCTCAATGGAGAAGTAAGGCTGTCCTTCCAGAATGCTATAAACCAGCTTGGCACTATTCCCATACACTGGGTCATCTGCATCCGTAGCTGTTACTTTAGTAACAAAGGTGCCTAAACAGAAAGAATGCACACAATTAATGTTTACACTCACTAGAGATTTGCATATGTTTCTCAGAAACCAATGTGAAACAAAAATTCATTTCCTTGTTAGCTGTGTAACAATAGTAAGAAATAAAAAACATCGGTAACAAGTCAAAACGTTACTTGTGGAACAGAAACAAAACATTTTTCCTTCAAGCTGATATATGCCAGCAGCCTGAATCTCTGGGTAAAACAAAAACCCTTTTAGTATCTGTGTTATTTCAGGTTTCTTTGTAGAATGCATTTAAAGCTACCTGATAGATCTGTGTAGACTTCAAGCACTTGCAAAGGAATCATATCAAAGGGATACGAAATAGAAGGTTAATAATAATATAATATGTCACATTTAAAACACAATTTCACATTTGAAAGAACCTTGCCAAGTTACAGAGACCACACTGAAAAACAATAATAAAAAGGATTCTTTTTTCTTCTCTTGGCTTGCAGCCATGATAATGATTTGATGTGGTCACAGTGACAGAGTTAGGACAACAACTATTGTTTCTGAAATGAGCCTCTGCCACTCAGGGGGCCTTTGTCTAGCCAGAGTTATAAATTCCATACTCTGTCAAAAATAAATAGAAAAAAAAATTAAAGAAAATTGCCCTTTTTATTTTTTAAGGTAATGTAGCACTTGCAGTTTCTATAAGAAGCAAAATGGAATGAAATTCAGTTGGTTGCATTAAGGTTGCTGCAGAGACCTTTTTTTTGGCTGAAACAAAAGTATGATTGCATTAATTAGGTTTACAATAAAGGTAATATCTACAGGAGGAGAGACAGCAAGAGCAGGAGGGAGGATAAGGGCTGAATTACGATTCTTATGCTCAGAATGGAAAAGAATTATAGCACCCACCCAGATCTGCCCCTTCCTGGATATGCCCCCTGTGCCTTCTCACACTTGGTGTGCTGCTGAATCCAAAGGACAGGTCACTTCAGGACAGGAGCAGGAAAGCAAAGGGAAGAAGATCCCTTTGGCACATCCTGGCCCCGTGCTCTCTCTCCCTCTTTCCCTGTAGGCACAGAGCTGATACTGCTCCCGGCACTCCTGTGGGTTACAGCACATGCAAATTATCTAGAGGAACCTTTGCACATTTAGATATAAGCTGCACATGACCCAGGAGATGCCATTTCATGCTTTCCCACCCGGCCACTTCCAGCATCAGAGCAGGATGTGGGGCTGGCAGGGGTTGGGAAGATGGATAACACCTCGTTTATGGACTGCACGTTCTGCTGGGACTGAAGCTGTGGCAGGTTTGCTGCATGGAAGTAATGGGATAATTCCCAGGGAAGGGAATGTGGGCTGCAGAACTACATCTTACTAGAGAAAAAAAAAAAAAAACCTATGGCTTGTATTGGTCATTTATTTTTGGTGTAAATTTAACCATTCTTAGAGGGGACATTATCAGCAAAGGGAGGTAGGTCAGTTTGCTGTGCAAGTTCCACCACAGCCCCACCTGGCAGGAAAATCCCTCCTCTGCTCAGCAGGGTCCAGAATAGTCCTGCAGCTGATGCATCCCTTGGAAAAGGAATACTATGCTACTATCTCTATCTTTGAGAGATGCTTGCTGAACCTGCTCTTGCAAACATGTAAACTGTTCATGTTTTGAAGCTTAATTTGGTGTTGAAAGGTGATCTTATACCCAACCTTTAATATAACTTTAGCCTGCCACCAGGCTTGAGAAATGGACTTTATCCTCAGCATGATGGTTGATTTGTAGAGAATTAATGTCAGGAATTTGTTGTCCAGCCAACTACAGATGTTGCTGTACACCCAGACACTAACAGACGGTGCCTGGGAGGTTTGAGTGGAAATGATAAAGGGGACAGGTGACCCAAATGTGGTCCCCAGCCCTGGGGCAAGTACAGCATCCTCTGCCTATAGGTGATACCCTGACTGACCTCCCTCATATATAGGAAAATACAAACAGTAACAGGGAAGCAACCACGGGGCACACCCAGAGGCCATGGCACAGGCTACAGAAAATAAACAAAATAGGGAACAACAGCAAGGAAGTTTGCAGGAAGCTTGAGTGTGGATGTTGCAGGAAGAGGGGAACAGAAGGGGCTGTCGTGGCTTGCCCACAGCAGCTCCAGAGCAGGAAAAGCTGCAGCTAACAGGATTGTCCCACATATTTAGGTTCTGTTGGCTCACCTTTCCCAAGTCCTGCACCAGTCACAAGAGCAGTCCTTTGCTGTTCCCACAGACAGCAATCTCTCAGCCAGGCTGTGCCCCCCTCTCACCAAATCCAGGCTACAGCCCCAGCACAACATTCCCTGCAGTTCTCGGCTCTGTGGGACACCAGAGAGGAATGTCGGGGGTCAGAGCTTCCTTCAGCTGGATTCAAGCTGAAACAGCAGGAGATGGACCTGTTTCTGTGGCTACCACCCTAAAACTGTTGGTTTGTAACCTTCAAAGACAGAAGAGGTTTGTGCAGAACATCCGACAATGGGGCAGGGCTGGAATAAGATAAGGCTCGTCACAGAACAGTGAAAATTTTTGTAAGAGTATTTTATCTAGGCTGCTTCATTTTGTTTCCATTATGTACTTTATACACAAAGGAAAATAAAGAAGTAAGACTGTTGACTTCTTGGAGATTGTGTTTGATTTGCTTAGCTGGCTCTCATTTCAAAGGCCTTCAGAAATAATTACATTGCTTGTTTAGAAAGATTTGGTATATAATGTCTATTCTTATCTTATTTCACTTGAGAATTTCTGAAGAACTTTTTATAGATATTTATTTCAAGATTCCCAAACTTAAATGGGTCTGCTGATTCTTTGATAAACGCATTCTTTATCCCAAGTGTTCATTAGATATTAAAGTTGAATACACCCTAATAAAAAGAGGCAATCAGTGCCTAACACTGCTTCAAATCCTGATGCTCAGCTATCAAGATTTTTTTCTTCTGATATAAAGTAATTTAATCACTTATTGAGGCCCGAGTTCAACTGAAGTTTATACATATATTAAAAATACACGTGTCATATGTATGCCAGTATTCCCATTCATTGTTTATACACACAGAAGGTGGGGGGAGTGGCACATCTTTCTTTTTCTTTCCCTTACAGGTCACTTGAAATGCAATAATCTCACCTAATATAACTAATGAAGGGAATGGAAAACTAAAATACTCTCCCTTCTCCTAGAAATCAACTTCTTACCCACCCAGTCTCTGCCACTCAGCACTTCATTGCCAACCATCACACACTTCTCAGAAGGTCTCTCAAAGTCAGTAAGTTGCTCTCAACGATCTTACTGATGAAAATTGTTTATGAAAGATGTACCTGATCATGAAACAGAAATTAAAGAAATTGCTTCCACTATGGAAATTAGTTAAGCTTTGGCATAGTTTAAATTTGATCACCTTTAATTTGATTTTTTTTTTCTTTGTGCCTTGAATCAAATCTTTTGCAGGTGTGAAATATACCACATTATTCTGTTCACAGTGGCAATAAGAAGTATATTTAGGAGCAAGCTGTGTCCCCCCTGCAGCTGCAGGTGATGTTGCTCCATCAGTGGTTCCACTAAGGGTTCAGATGTAGCAACTGATCCCAATCCCACAGGTGGCAGAACCCTCTGCACCAAAAGGTTTGGAGAACTGAGAGATTCCTGAGGGGGAAAAATGATGCAGAAAAAGAGGAACTCACAGCCTCCATGGCTGTTATTCAGGCAATCTCACGGTAGAACTCTCCAAGCTTTGGATTATCAATATTTAAGCAGGATTTTACTCCACTGCAGTTATAAACTACATGTACATAAATATTTTTTACATGTGTAATGCGCTTAAAGTTTTAAAGATAAAAATCTTGCACTGGAAAAGCTGTAAGAAGGCAGGGAAGAGCATTTATTACGTAAATGCTCTTGGAAAAACAACATTCTGGGTTCTACCCAGCAAATAAACAGTGAAGGTTTGTGTTTGTGTTTAATTTTGACTGCATTTGGCTTGTGTTTGTTTCTTTGTCAATGCTACAAACTCATTTAGCCAGAGACTATAAATTTGAAATGGTGCCATTTTTACAAGAAAGCCACTATTATAGTCCAAGTCACTGTTGTCCTAATTACAATAATATTGCAGTTTTATATAATCTGGCCCAACAACATAATCACTGTTTCTTTTTTTTTTATGTACCTAATGCTGCCTTATGCAAACCAAAACCTTTTTTTTAAATACATGAGGCAAATTCTAAGATGTTTAGGTAAAAAACTTTCTGGGTTTTTTCCTGAGGTGCACTTTTGCAATGCTAATGACCCTTAATTATGGATTTAATCGCCATAAATATGGACTGCAAAGAGATTCAACAGATTTTTAATTAATGAACACTTCTACTGTGCTTTAGCCATTAACCAGTGCTGATTGTTTTACTCCGTTAGTGTCAGACTTTCTTTTTGCAACAGGCCAGTAATCAGAGACACAATTAACACTAAAAGTATTTTTGTACGGCTAGGTAGGAAAGGCTGTGTTTGCTGGCAAACTAAGATTAAAAACCATCATAAAAAAATAAGATGTGTGTGCTCAGCTAGTGCTTTTCTGTTGTTTTGGCTATGTTTTTATGTGCAAGTCAGGGTACACATTCTGCACATTAGTCAGAAAGAAAAATGCATATGCTGCCACAGGGAGGAGGAAAGCAAATTTTTTTTTTTGGTGTGGCAGTGAAATGTGTGTACTGGGGAAAAAAAAAATCCCCAAAAATCAAACTTGAATGTTCTAGAGGAGGTAATGCATAGTCGGTGCCAGCAATTTACATGAATCCATATTCAATGAAGCAACCATTTTGTTGAAAGATTGTAATGGCTGGTGAAAATAAATAATGTGACCATAATGCAACCTAGTGGGACCATGTTTTCTCATCTTCCCAGGGACTTCTGGGTTGGTTTTTTTTTTTTTTTTTGCTTTTCTGATACCCTTTCTGATCTCATTCACTCCTTCTCTCCTAATCGTCCCAAATCTTGACAGGCTGAAATCTCCATTTCATTCAGAAGATCTGATTACCAACCTGACAGGGCATTAAGAGAGTATCTGCATGACAAAGCCCTGCCATTATTTACCAACTCTTTTGTTTTCCTAAGAGGATCACTGTGCTTCCAACCCCTAGCTGGATTTGGAGTTGGGCTGATAGTAGCCCTGTAGTCAGGGGTGGTCACAGCAAGGCATTGTTTGTCTCCAGCAGGTCAGATAAGCATTCTTTCCAAAATGAAGCCTTTTCTTCACTGGCCTTCCTTGCTATAATCTCACAGGTAGCATGACAGTTGTTGTCATGGTAACAATTTTTTATTGAATAAAACTGCAATAATCTCATAAAAACCTGCATAACTTCTTGACATGTAAATTATTACTGCCTCAAAGCTGCAGAAACTTATTCTTATTTGTTTTTCATTGTTTCTGGGTTTTTAAATACAAAACCATAGTTTTAAGCATTACCATCTTCTATTATTCTCTATCAGACCCATTTCTAAACACAGAATCTATGAATTAGAGGTTTCACTAACCAAATAAAGAAAATGTATATGAAATAGGAATCTGTGTAACGCACTTTAGAACTTGTTAATATATTCAAATTAAACACATAAAATGTCATTGTATAGGTTGGTGTTCATGCAAATATACACACATATATTGCATGAGTTTTAGGGTTCTTTTGCAGATCATATGTTAATTCATCCCCACCTTCTACACTGTTCTTCAATGTGTTTTTATTATTATTAATAGCTGCTTTATTGCAAAAGCTTTAAGATCCCAATACACGGATCAGATCTCACAGCCAGGGAAAGTTCTCTCTCCAAAGACTCCAAGAGTCAAGTGCCAGGAAAGGGAAAGGGAAATGCAGACAGACAACCAAAGACAAGGAGTTTGTCCTGTGTGGCCAGTTGGACTCAATGATCCTTGTGGGTCCTTCCCAGCTCAGGATACTCCCTGATTCTCTGATTCCATGCTGTAAATCACCATGGGAAGGAATGCTGCTGGCACATGGTGCTGTGCCAGGTGTCACACGTGCCCACAGGACACCAGCATCAGGGAGGGGCTTTAAAGTCTGCTTTGAGAACAGCTGACAGAGGTGAGTTTTTCAGGTCTTCCCACACTTAAAGGAAAGTATGTGAAAAACAGAAAAATATTTGCTCTTTAAGTGTCCAGTGGAGTCCTTTCAGTGACAGAAAACGAATGGAAGCAGAGGTAAAGGGTAGAGATATGGGCCAGAATAGTCCACTGAGGGAAAAATGAGCAACTTGTGCTTGACATGCTGGGAGACAGGAAGGTCAGAATGCATTCTACTGTATCTATGGTAGAAATCCAATATACAGTCATTTCTAGAGGGAGAAATGAGAAAGAAAATTTGTGTGTGCTACAGATGTAATACTGATGTGTTGCTGATGAGAACCATACAAATACACAGATACAAGACTTCACTTAATCTTCTGCCAAGAGAAAAACAACAACAAAAGCTTCCTTGCAGTGAGAAATTGTACAAGGAGGAATAGCTCCCCAAGGGAAATAACAGAATCCTCCTCACTGAAGAGTTCACTCTCTTGCACAGGATGCTGGATAATGTATTCTAAGGGAAAACCCTAGAAAGACAGGAAGATTAACTAATAGGGTAATTTGTCTTTCCCAGCTGTAATTTATTTGACTCTAAGTAGTGAAATACTGCAATGCTGTCATGATCTTGTTTATGATGATTAAGGTAAGGAAGAAGGAAAGGAGGGTTATTCATACAACTCAGTTTTAGGCACAACTGGCTAAATTAGATACCTTGCTGCACCAGCTTCCTGCTCTACCTAAGGGAGGAAGACAGTTGTCCTCTCATGGGATCCTCCCTTCTTGGAAGACCAGAGAGGAATCCCAATTAAACCAGCCAGCTAATGGGAGTGCCTAAATGACAATAATGACTCCTCTCTTATGTTTGTGCTCAAAATAGGCCACCCCAGTCTCCACCAGCCCTCCAGGAACTTCAGGCATGTAAAGCTAACACATCACTGCACAGGACAAGTAGAAACCTTTAAGACTTTTGGGTTTGTTTACATTATTTTCCATATATATATATATATATGATAGAATCACAGAATCATTAAGGTTGGAAAAGATCTCCAAGATCATCAAGTCCACCCTGTGCCCAATGCCTACCTTGTCCCACAGCACTGAGTGCCGTGTCCAGTCCTTCCTTGGACACCTCCAGGGGTGGGGACTCCACCACCTCCCTGGGCAGCCCCTTCCAAGGCCTGACCACCCTTTCCAGGAAGAAATTCCTCCTGATATCCAACCTGACCCTCCCCTGGCACAGCTGGAGGCCATTTTCTCTTGTAGGCATATATACCTATAAACACCTGTGTGCACTTATGTACTTACCCAAACAGCTGTATACACTTTGTGTAATAAGTTGCAACTGATATACCTCATATTCAGTCTTTTAAAACTAACATAAAACATTGGAGAGACAAATCATTGCTTGCTTATTTTGCCAGTTTGTTTTATATAAGTAGTTGCATGTAAAGTCACTAAAATGCAGAGAAAAAGAGATTTGAGAACCCAGTACTCTATAGACCTATAGGAAATGGTTTGTGCTGCCCTAAAAGAATTGATAATCTAGACCAAACGTTTTAACACCTGAAAAATATGACTTAATGAAGGTATCTGAAAGAATCCAACTGGAGCAACTTGATCTACAATAAAGTACCACAGAGGAAAATGCAAGAAACTGTTTCCTGATTCCACCAGGAAAATAATCTTTTCATACCATTGATATACTTAGTGAGGTTTATCTCCAGAAGCAGAAGAGGTATCCAAATTGTTTCTTGCAAATGTTCCGTATTTCTCAATGCAATTTTTGGAGTAGATAGCTTAGAAAGTTAATGAGCTCTTTGAAGACTGTTAACATCATGCAGTATGTGCACGAGTCAAAACCTCTGACAACTGAACAACTCACTACACACAACACAACAATGCTTTTCTGGATTGCTCACGTGTCATTTTAAGGATTTTTTTATCATGTGAGGGAAATGGGGAAAAAAACCCCACATATTCTGTGCAAATGTGTGAGTGCAGAAGTATGAGAGGTGCCTGCTCTGCCTGGGAGAAAGGCACTGTCTGTCCATCCCGTGCCAACAGAGAGAGCTGGCAGGGTGGGCACCACAGGGTTATAATGGGGGCTGGGGAAGGCAGGGCTGGGAAATCTAATCAGCTGCATAGCTTCTGATTTTTTGTGCATAAACTTAATTGTTTTGGAACTGCAATGCCACCTTTTTATGTGATTTTTTGAAAAAAAAAAAAAAGTATTTTACCTGAGGAGCACGTAAATTCAGATTTTAGGATGTAGACTCCTCTCTGGCAATTATCCTTGCTGATGTTGCTTGGGTTTACTTTGTGTGGGTCTAACAAGAAAGGACACTGCCTTTTCCATTTTAAGGCTGGCAGTTCTTTTTTGCTACAACTTATGAGATGGTGCCATTAGAGAGCCTGCAGGTATTCCTTTATAAATTCCCCTGAGTGGCTGTTTGTTAGGATTAGTACACGGTCTGGAACATCACAGGCAACAGTAGAAGGGTAAAATATATTTTATGTTTGGCTTAAAGAATTATGTTTTCCTTTCATGCTGGTTTTTTTATCCTCCCTTTATATATCACCCTCTCTATAGAATATTAATTGATATTTGTGAGAGAAGTGGGAAATAGCTACTCTTCAGGACTTTTTGAAAGACTGCTTGTCTCTAATCAATTGACCATTTCATCAGCATTTGCTCTGCAAGGTCCCCAGGCAAAGGCAGTAAAATTGGATGATCACTGTACACTGTATTACCAAGCAGGAGGAAAAAAAACCATACCATAAGTCTTGTTGATTTCAATGAAAGTTTCAGGTTAGGCTCAGGTGTATTGTAAAAAAATATAAATAAATAATAAAGCAGCCCTGGCTGTTTACTGCAGAAATGCTTTCAGCTGTGACTGCCTGTGGTGAGAACAGAGAAGGGTTGGTGTCACCTCCCAGCCAGGACGCTCTGCTGGCTTGGTCTGGGGGAAGGAAGCCCACAATGACACCAACTGTAATCCAGGGTGGAAAAGCAGACTCAAATATTGTGCCCTCAGGCTGCTGCAGAGCCAACATATGGCAGAGCAGAGCCAGTCTGAGCCCCAGGGAAGGGGCACAGTGGAATCTCCAGCACTGGATTCCCGAGGAAGCCCTGTGACAGCAGCTCCAGGGACAACTGCTGGGCTGCATTCAGGGAGGAACATTAAGTGCTGCAGATTCAGCAGCTAAACAAAGACAGAGGTATCAATTTGGGGCAGGTGGGGAATGACCAGTGCCTGAATCGCACCCAAATCTCACTTTGCCAAATATCAAGTGTGTCCCTCAAAGAGAGACATCTAACAAAGGCCACCTGAATTAAGAGTTTTAAATGGAATATTGGTCCCCATGCTCTAAAGTCTAGTCTTTGTGCTAACAGAGTGAAAGAAGTCATATTAATAAAAGTTTCTGTGCAAATATAACCACACTGAATTTAATTTTCTGACCTAGAAGTTTCTACCTCAGGGTTAGAGCTTGTCCACATTTTCTATGGTTGAAAAAAAGTGAGAATATGCTCCAGACCAGTTGTGTGGCATCTCATAGAGCCTCAGTCTGGCAGGAATCTGTGCTGCTCTGCTTGCTCTCATCTGTCTGTTTTCCACTTAGGCATCATCCCCTGGCAAGCAAATGGGCTCGTGCCACAAGCCAAGATGTTTGGAAAAAATGAGATGGCACACTTTCAACCCCTACCACTGTTTGAAACACCTTTTTTTCTTCAAAATTTGAAATTCAGCAAAATGGTGAAAAATCCACACTAAGAGGAGATTTAAACTCGTAAGCAAAAGAGAATGTATCAGAACCCTGAGTCAGACTTAATTTCACACAGTCACAGAACACGAAGACAATGATGTGTTTGATATGTACAAATGGAAGCAACCCCAAAGGATTTCAGAAGCAGAATGTCTGCAACAAGAACAAGATGTTTGTGGCTATGAGGCAGGAATCATCTGGGAAAACAACAGTAGGAGTAGAGAAGCCTGCATCTAAAACTGCCAAAGTTTTCTCTGCTCTGCCATCATGTGATCAACATAAGCTGTGTGTGTGTCTGTCTGTCCTCGTCCTTGAAACAGGAACATCACAGGAAGATGTGTTCCTCTGGATGGAACTCCATAGGGAACTGTGACTCCAAGTCTGATCTAAGAGGATTTTTCCTGTGGAGTTTATCTTCACTAGGTGTCATCTGCACAACTTCCCTTCGTGCAAAAGGAATGCTTGTGTGCAAAAAATGGAAAATCTGTGACAAATTGCTGCCATGGAATGCAGAGAAAGACAGGCAGCATTTGTGTAAGGTACCAGCACACATCAATAGCTCCATAATTTGTACAGGTAGGGTAGGACTTGCTTCTAAGAACCAGGCAGTGCCTTCAGAACCTGAACATTTGAGTACCTGCTGCCACTGGTATGAACTCTTTTGGGCAATCCCACTGATTTTGGCAGTTTTGTGCTGTCAGTCAACCAGCTCAGCACACTCAGGATGATACAGGTGGGCACAACTTAAGGGTCAGCTTATAAAGACCAATATTGATTTCATCCATGGCCCTCAAGCTCACAATGATCATTTAAGATCATTAATGATCATTTAAGATCATTAATAATCATTTAAGAACAATGTAGAAAGATAATGACACTTTTAATCAGACCCCATGAGAAAGGAAAAGTACAAATATAACAGCACATACTCAGAAGTACATTTTTTTCAAGGCTCAGGAGCAAGTCAGGTTAGGGAGCAGACATATTGAATATGTTGACATGTTGAATATATCCTTCCCAGTTCCTCAAGGTTCTGTATGATGATTTTAAACCCATATACGTGCTCACTAAATAAATCTCTCACGTTAAATGCTCAACGTTACCACAGCTAGGGAATGTGATTATGCACAAGATGAACAAGTAGAGGAACAAGACAACATGAAAATACACTTGTTTTTTAACAGCTGTTACATTATTGCCATATTTTACAACATCTGCTGGTTTTTTCCCTTAGCTTTTGCACTGCCTTTGCATTTACCCTTTGGGCTAATTTGTAGTTGACCCCAGTAATGCAGTCATTTTACTCCACAATTTTGTCACAAACTATCATTGATTTAACAGTCATGCTCAGCGCCTTAAAAATCAATGAATACACAGGAAAAAAAACCCAGTAAGACAGTGTGGTTGATCTTGATAACATTTCAGGTCAGGTTTTTATCACAACTTTCTAATTTGTCAAGTTATTTTATCACTATTCATATCAGACGTGGAACGTTGATTTCTTGTGCAGCAGATTTTGCCCTTTTGCAAACGATTTGTGACTGGGAGAGAACTGATATCTTTGGGAGAAGTGGAAAGCAAAGTTGCACTCTGTACAGGGTGCTCCTACTACACCTGGCTATGCTAAAGAACTCTGCTTTTGAGAAAAAGAATAAAAATGGCACCATTTCTTATCTGCGGTGGTGCAATCAAGGGCAAACCTCGATTCAAAGGAAAACACTCCTGAGTAGATGTGCTTGTGCCAACACTGAAAATTGATATTCTGACTCAACTAAAAGCCATTTTCTCATTGCCAATAAAGACCTTTTCCCCCCAGTAAGTAGTTTTCATGGAAGCATTTAAGGACAAAAATATTATTGTTCTAAGCTTTTTCACATGGTTATTATTTTACAGTGTTAAAGGCAAGAGCATTTTTAGACCAATAATAAGACTGAATTCCACTGCATGTGTTTTAAGACGGGTTTTTTTATGACTGCCAGGAGAATCCTTAATATTTGGAGATTATTAAAGTTTGTCTGTTTACCTTAATTCAGGCAAACTATGAGAGAATTCTCTTCCCTTATGTCTTTTGTTCTTTTTCCATCTGTGTCCTTTTTTTATTTCACCAACACGTTTGTCACTCTGGTTCCGTCATCTCCTGTCTTCCAACATGACACTCGCTGTCTAAACACTCCTGGCTCCGCTAAGAAGGAAATCAGGAAATTTCACTCCTCATCTCTCTCCTGGAAAAAAAAGGATCCTGAAACTAAACTGTTGGGAGACAATATCCACTTTGGCTGCCATTACCACCTCTGCAACGTGTTTTGGGGAACTCATGAGTCTGTGTGTGGCTGAGCAGGTAACACAGAAACAGAACATACTCAAGGGAGGGCGTGGTTTTATCTTTTTTTTCTCTTTTCTTTCTTTTTGCTTTTTCTTTAATTAGTTACAGGACTAGTTCCAATTACCCTTGTGGATCTTCTAAGTTTGCTCATTCATTTACATAATATTCTGTCTGTCTTCTTTGCGGGCATAGATACAGAGCTCACAGAAAAATGGGGAGAAAAAAAAAGAGTCATGGCATTCTTCCTTCCAGAAGCTTAGATAGATTTTTTTCTTTTTTTTCTAAGGTTTTAACTGGGTTTTTAACCCAGTGTGCCCTTTTACATTTAAAAGTGATTAAACAAGGTTTACAGACAAATTAATTTATTTCCTATTTGTGAAATGCAATACTGTCACAATTAAGTGATTCCACAGATTTCACTTTTTGTTCTTTAATTCCTTAAGATACTTACTATCAGAATTAAGAGATTAAAGTGCACAGTTTCAGCAAAGAACATATTCTCCATATACACTATTAGCTTTCACAAGCAAATTCATCTTTTTTGGAGTTGGGGAACAGGGCTTACCATGGTAGATTATGTAGGAATTACATAAAAAAAAATAAAGATCACAAGGACGAAATAAGGGAAAATTCAATTTAGTTCTCAAAATTTGGTGGGTTTGTTTTTTTGCTGGTTTTTTTTTTTTTTTTTTCTGGAATGTGCTGCTCTCTTTTCTCAAAGAGAGAAATAAATTATTTCAAAATAGCTCCGAGCCCAGTGACGCGGTGCAGCACTCGGTGCCTGTGTGGGTGTGTGTGCTGTGAAGGCAGCTGAAAAGTGAGCATCATTCCCACCATAGGGTAATACTAATCATCTTTGCTCCCAGCAGTGGGAGGAAAGCCATGCAAATCCTTTTGTTTTAGCAGGGAAGCAGGATTTTCCAGAGATCACCAAAACACAGAGTGAAACTCAACCAGGGTAGATGGTGGCTGTGCCTGTGTGCTGATCTCAGCACTGATCTCACCCACTGCCACACACACCCCCCTACACATCACACATGGAATGCTGGCACAGACACTGAGGTGAATCATAGAATTATGGAATGGTTTGGGTTGGGAGAGACCTTAAAGCTCATCCAGTCCCACTCCTGCCATGGGCAGGGACACCTTCCACCAGCCCAGGTTGCTCCAAGCCCCGTCCAACCTGGCCTTGGACACTTCCAGGGATCCAGGGGCAGCCACAGCTTCTCTGGGAAACCTGTGCCAGAGCCTCACCACCTTCACAGTCAAGAATTTCTTCACAATATCCAAACTAAACCTACTCTCCATCAGTTTGAACCCAGTTTTCACATCCCCACAGTGTATCATTCGTGTTCTTTTGCATACTTATGCAAAAATACCACTGACTTTTATCAATACACCTCTCCCAGCAAGGAGCATAAGACCAGATCTAACATAACCATTAGAAAACCTGCATTGTGTTAGAGCCTCAGCTCTGTGGCACAGAACAATGGAAGGTTATTGCCTTCATCTGTATGTTAGAAATTGCTTTCCACAGACATCCAAAAATAAAATGCCTTGTACTGCATCCTCATTACATAAGTACTATATATATATACAGCATATGAGTTCCTCTTGTGTTTCAGAACAGAATTGATATAAGCATTTTGAGGAAAGAAAAGGTTTAGGAGAACTTTGTTTTATCCTGAATAAGAACACTGCCTTTGTGGTACAAATGCCAAGGCTGCAGTTGGCAGTGGGTGGAGATCTCTTTAAGGTGAACTAAGTGGATAATGGAAGAGAAATACTCTTGGTGGGGGAAAAAATAATAAAAATTCCTTGAACTCTGGAAGGAAACAGTTTTCTTATAAACATCATGAAGGAGTTAAGTAATTTTAAGAGGACTAAAACAACTTCAAGAAAGTTAAAATAATTTAGGGAGAATCATTTAGTACAGCTCTTGGTGTTGCTACCTGTGGGTCAAGAGGAAAGAAGAATGAAATAGTAACAGCAACAGTAACACTCTCATCTTCCACTTCCCAGCCTTGAAATTTGGTTCCATCAGAGAATAAGACACTGCCTGTACTGCACAGATTTTACAGTTATTCGTGACCCATGTAATGCAACAGGAAACATTCTCTGAGTTCTGAAGAAACAGCAGAGAATTAGGTTTCATTTCTCAACAAAAGAGCAGGAGTGTATGTTTGTGTTTCTTTAGAGAAACAGCTTGAAAGCATTCACAGTTAGGAATGCCACATAAAACACATGGAAGGTCTAGGGATCATAAGGGATAAATGAGCAAAACTTGCATAGTTACAGTAATAAACCTCAGACCTCTCAGATAATCTATTGCAAATTTCTACCCCTATTTGTGTTGTTAGAACAAATTTGCTGTTGGACAAAACTCTGCCATGCAGCCTAAGAATACATGAAAATGTGGAACCAAGTGATTTCAGAGGCAGTTCAATGAAGAACTGTTTCTCTTTCCCCCAACATGCCAGGGGAACAGGTGAAATATTATCCTCCAGGAGCCAACCTTTTTAGCTATTTATAGCTTTCCCAGATTAAGTTTTATCTTACAATTCATCTCCCATGACCTTTCTTTACATTTTCCCCTCGTCTTTCGCCCTAACTTTTTTCTCAATTGTTTCACTTTCCCTCTCTTTTGCTAATGTTTCATCTTTTATTCTCTTTTACTCTCCTGATCTCATTGCATTTACCACCTTTTAAACCTCGAGTTAAACAACTCCCTAGATTTTTACTCATCTGATCTCCTGACCAATTTCCTGTCAAAGTTTTTGGCTTTTTTTCCCCCTCCTCTTCTTTACAGTGAATACTCCTTGGATGAGGGCCATGTCTTTATTACAGATTATAAATATTGCTTATATGCACAGATATAAATTATTTTTATAGTAGGTTTTGTGATCATAAACCATCTTTTCTTGTCTGCATATATCTTCATTTTCTTTTCTCCTAGAGCACCATTCATATGGAGAATAATAGCATTCAATTTTCCTTCTTCCTTCGCCCACTTCCTGCTTTTTTTTCTTTATTTTCTTTTACTCTATGTTATTTTATTTAATTAAGTCATTTTCTCACCTAGAGCTTGGTAAAAACATCTTCTGAAAGCAGGGCCATATTATGTTTGTGCTGCTGTATAATTAAAAGTAACTAATCAAATTAAGCCTATGCTTTAGTAAAAGAACTGACGTGCAGGCTTGAAAATTCACATATCAGCTTCAGAACAAGCAATTCAATGCAACCAAGATATGAAAACCTGTTAGAGAAGGGCTGATTAAAGACATGAAGGCTCAGGTATCACCATGTAGTCAGCACACCACTCCTGTCATTGAAAATGACTCTGCAGCTCACTGTGCTGGGTGTGAGAGAGGGGACGGGTCTGGCTTCTCACATTCCTCCTCTTTTTAGCTAAATAAGACAGAAGGGTGGTTTTGGAACTTTGTGATAGGGTGCTGCTTTATTTTACAAAGTGCCTTGGCACTCCTTCAGTTACCTTACTTTGACAGATGTAGACAAATCACTGAAAAGCACATTATCCTCAACCTAACACTAAAATATATTAGAATTTCCCCTGCGCTTCATGGCCAGAGTTTGATGTCTTTGCTTTTGCTGAATTCTTATATTGACCTTAAATTGAGTCTTTTGGTTTGATGGGTTTGCTTCCTTTTTGCTTCAGCAAGAGCTAAAAATCACCTGCCTCAATGTGTGTAGGTGGGGAGTCAGGACCTGGGTAAATCAATATCTACCTCTCTAACTACATACTTATGCATTTGCAAACACAGAACAAGGGGCAAACCATGCAAAAAAAATTCTAATATACTAATCCACGAGGAAATAGATTCACACTAATCCGACAAAATGAATAAATATAAGTAAAACGTACTAAGAAGATTATGTCCTACTCTTTTCTCTTTTCTGCTTTCACACAGTTAATTTCCCTTTTCACCATCTTTTTCCAAAGCTTTCTCTGTTTCCCCTTCCATCATCCATGCAAATCCTATGGCTAATTGGTTAAGTCCACTCTGGAGTCTAACCATCAATTCCCAGACACAGCATCTTTCATTTCACTGTCTTTGCTGATTACAGTTGCACTTAGAGGAAAACAAATAAGTTCGTATCAACACACTGCAAGTGTATGAAAACACACAAACAGATAATTAAACATCAACAAAATATCAATAGGATTAGAGTGTCATGCCAGAGCAAATCTTGATAAATCCTTCTCAACAACAACACTCTCAACTACAGCGTCATAAGGGAAATATAAATTTAGCCCATTAAAGTGTTGTTGGACAGACACATTAATACAGCTGTTAGTCATTTGCTTACTACTAAGGGACTCTGCTGTTGTGCTGCAGATGAAAGCTTCGGCCAAGAGGAGATTTGAAAGCATGCAAATTAATGCTAACAACATAATAAATATCTTATTATTCATCAGCAACTCCACGGCGTCCTGGCATGGATGAGATGGGAGCGATGAGAGGCTGCTGCTGTTCAGACACACCTACCTACGAGAGACATCTCGGGGACCGTGGCGTGGTACGGGCCATCCACGAACTCGGGGGGGTTGTCGTTGATGTCCTGGACCTTAATAATGAACTCTGAGGGAGGCTCCAGGGGCTGGTTTGTGTCCCTGTCCACTGCCTGGGCTGTCAGGGTGTACTCAGCCTTCTCCTCACGGTCCAGCCTCTTCATGGCGTGAATGTCTCCGGTCTTGTCGTTGATCACAAAGATTGTTCCAGCTCCATCTCCTGACAGAATATACTTGATTTTGCTGCTGCCAGGGTCCAGGTCCGTGTGTAACTAAAAGGGGAGAAAAGAATTATTTTAGAGACAAAAAAGTGTACACCCAGAATTTTTGTGGTGTGTTTTTTGGTTTTTTTTTTTCACTTTGGGCTAATCATACATTTTGTCAAGCTGTTCCTTTGTACTTCAATCCTGGCACCAGTGATCCATAGCTCAGCTTGAATACACATGGAGAGCAGGGATTTGTATGCATACTAATCAAAAGTGAATGCAATCATAGGCATAATTAGACTTTCTATTTAAAAAGCAGCTGTTATATATATATTTTAAATTCCTGTTCTAAAATGTAAATGCCTTCAGAACCATTATCAGCCAAAATGAACAAGTACAAAATGTCCTTAACCTATCATATCAAAGGGTGAGTGAAGGGTTAACAATAATATATGCTTTAATCAAGCTTCTTATTTTTAGTTATTACTTTCAACTTATTTCCAGGTGACTGAAAATGGTTGAACACTGGCATCTATGGAATGTTGTAACAGGCAGGAATTCAGCACTGTGCCTTAACTCACCTGTTGGCAGAATTTAAAAGATTCCAAGATCTTTACTCTCAAAGTAGGTGCTCAAAAGAAAGAAGAACACTTACACACATCTTCCCATTCTCATAAAAGCCCCATTAGGAAAAACAATTGTATTTAATTTGTATATAGTTTCAAAAAAATAAGGCAGGATTATAATAATCTGAATCAGTATAAGAAAGGTTTTCTCCTTTACTTTGAATTTTTTTTAATTCGTTAAAAGCCTGGAGACAAAGGACTTCCATTATTTTTTCTTGGTAGGCTCAGAGCCAAGTAATAAATACCAAATTATCTCCAATAATTTTTAAGTTGTGAGGTGAGCATGTCAGTTGGTGGACCATATGTACTAGTGTCAACACATTCAAAATATAGGATAATAACTTAAATATACAGTAATATTGTTTTAAATTCTATTTACTAGTAAGGCTAACACACAACATGATCAATAAGAAGTGAATAACATGACATTACAAATGTAATTTGCATCTATTATTATTTATCTCTGTCTCACAAAAGTTATTCTGAAGGAAATACAGCCTGTTTAGGTTGCAACATAACAACTACTACCAGACTTGTTCCTGTTTGCTCATTTTGTCAGACAGGTCTGCAGAAATTGTTGCTGGTTATGCATTTTACTCTTCAGTTGATAGCAGTGTTTGCCAGGGCTGGGCAGCATCATCATTGGTGTAAGAACTTGCATTAGGATATTAAAGTAGGTGAGGGAAAAAAAAGCCTTGTAGGAGCAGCTACAGCCAAGGCTCAAGGAGAGTCTCATGTCATCCCACCAGCAGCTCTGCAGGTCCTGCAGCAGAGAGCTGGGCACACACTGCTGTAGCTGCAGCTCACCCGCTCAGCAACTCGGCTGCTCGAGGCCTCAGAAGACTCGAATCTGGAATTGCTGCAATGAGCCCAGTGGACAAGAGCAGCCAGGGCTGATCTTCCTGTTGCTCTGGTTTATTGCACTCCCAAAATCCTGGCCACCAGAGCACTCTCTGCTCTGCAGTAACAGCACCACTCCCACCAACTGCACGAGGTGTAACTTCATCCCCCGTGTTTTGCTGGGCAAGGTTTTATCACAGCACCACTGTTTGAACAGCTTTTTAAAAGCACCTGAAGTGTGAATGTGTGTGACTGCATCCAGTGTGACTGCATCCAGTTCACTCTAACAGACATACAGGAACGTTCACAGGGATGTCAAGTGACAGCTGAGCCCCTTTTCCAAAAATTCAATCTGTTTTTCTTTTTGCACCTGCTGTCAATTCCTGCTTGAGAACAATCAGCATCATTTACTCAGTTACAGAACTCTCCTGTTGGTTGGTACCACAGTTTTGTCTGTTCAGAAAGTTATTACAACTCTTTTTTGCCTTTAAGATTATTGTCTTTATGACTCTTATGACCCCAGAACCCGTCAAGATCAATCCAGAATCTGTGTTTTAAACGGATTGTTTATAATTTAAGCATCTGTTTGATCCCTAAATAAATCTATATCCTATTAAAATTACACATGAAGGTTTTGGCAGGATATTCATGGCTGGATTACAGTGATGTAATATCACAGCATTGTCTGGACAGGCACAGCTCAGCAAAGGTTCACCCAGCTCAGCTCACCCAGCCACATACTGAAAGACTGTAATCTGAATTTCTAAGAAGGCACTGGCAGGATAAACTAGATATCTACACAGATATCTGAGAATGCTCGAAGATTCTCCCATTTTCAATTTGCTAGTGAGCAGGAGAGGCTGTCAGTACAATCTCAGGTTTTACCCATAATATCCAAGAGTAGTTATGGCTCACAAATCAGTTCTGGTGGATATTAATGCAGAGCTATAAAACCTTTGCAGTGCCACTGAGACACCAATAGTTAAAATGAAAAAATTTGCCTATGATTACTATCAATTGTTTCCTAAAATAAGTTAAATTCTGTTGTATCAAAAAAAAGAATTTGATGTTGCTATTTGAAACACTATAAAATGAAGGGCTAGACATTAAACAAAGGGGAAGAGACAGGAGCATTTTATAATATTGAAGTTGAAATTGAGTGATGAATAGAAGATCAGTATTGTTTACCAGAAGATTTATAGTAGCAAAACTGATAATACTTTTTTTGTTGTTTTTTTTTTTAATAAAAAACAAGACATAAATGTGGCATTTACTAAAGTCATATGTACTTTCTATGATGAGCATCCAGACTGACAGATTAAGATAACTTTTCTAGGTTTTTAAGTTCTTACACATTAATTTCTAAATTTTATAGTAAATGACCTATAGAAGAGTCACAATATGTGAATTATTTTTCACAATAATTTTATTGTTTAGATTTAGGGTTAAATATTACCATCTATTTAAAGGTAAATCACAGAACTGAAGTTAAATTCTGAGTCAGATAGCACAGTATTTTTTCCCAAGTAATATTTCCTCTCTTCTACCAGACATGAATGATAATTTACTGCAATTGTCAAGCTTCAGCAAACTGTGTTCATGGGCAGGTTAAAGATCATTAAACACATAATTATATAGGGTCGAGGTGAATGATAGAGAGGCATAATGAATATGATAAATGAATATCGGTTTCGGCTGAAAAAGCCTCACAAAATCTAAATATGAAACTGCTTTCCACATCTATAGCTTTATTTGTTACACCTGTGCCTGAAGGCTGACCTCTTCTTTTTCAGAGCAATATTGAGAATGCAACAAGAATTTCTGTCTAAAAAAGAAAACTTCTCTACCAGCCCCTGTGTCCCGCTCCTAGACAGCACCCCAAAACAAGCAGACAAGTGTATTTACTGGAAAACAGCACGTTCAAACTCACTTCCATTGTGTGAGATTTGGTTTATTAGACTTCAAAGGAAGTGAAATCTTCTTGCTCCATCACTGCCCTGCCTGTGGGACTGTAAATCCAAACACCTCTCTCCCTCAAAGCAGCAGATGCAACTCCATCACCCAATTCATGCCTGGATTTATGGCGACAGGAAAGGTTTTGGATCCTCTCCTAGTTTTAATGGTGATGCAGATGCCCTGTATTAATGTCCTACTAATGGCTCCCATGTATCCTCAGTATAATTCATTTGTTTTCCTAAAAAATTAACTTCATTCCAAACTAACCCTTGGACCACAGCAGTTTCTAATCACCATTAATTCCTTTGCTATTCTCTCCTATAACACAGATGGTAATCAATGAAGCCAGGATTAACAGTAACAGCACACACAGGGTGTTATTTTCATTAATAACCATCTAAAAGTATTGCCAACACATTATTCAAATCCATAACACATATTTAGAGTCTCCCACGTACATACATGACAAACATGCATCATTACAACCAACACCAGAGGAACTGCAGAGAGGAAAATGATTCAAAGAGCCTCTAGATTCTATAGATGCAAAAGTACCACTCTACAGTAAAACACAAAGCCAGGAGTGTGGTATTGTTATGAAATTTTCCTATTCTATAGCTATTTGTTCATTTTGTATTTCATTGTTATATTTAAAACAACGTTTTCTTGGCTCAAAACTACGTTTGCAGCCACAGGCTTTGTATGGACAGAGGCTGCAGGAGCTCCAAGCGAGGCTGGTGAAGCTCTTTTGCAGTTCTGAGCAGATTTATGAGTCTCTTCTGCAGATGGAAACTATCTCACCTGTTCTCAGTGTTACCTGGCAAACCCATGGCAGTCAAAACAACAGGTTGCTCAGCACAACAAATTTCACGTTCAAGCCATGTGTTCACCACCAGGAAAGGACATAATGCACTTGGGGCTGGTCCATCCCCAGGATGAGCACAAAGATGTGGGGCTGGCCTCTCTAGGAGGATTGGGCACTTCCAGTCCTCTCTGGGTGCAGTGTTGATGCACAACTTGACACAGCCCAGCCCATAACAGATGCATCATCAAAAGAAGGATTTGTAATCCCAATTTCCTAGTATTAGTAAAAAAAAGCATAAATATAGAGATAAGTCACATGAAGGGGTGGGGGGAGGAAATCTACATATTACGAAAATGCTCCTGGACATTTTTAATTAAGAAAAGAGAAGGTGGTATTATGTAGTCAAGATTTTATTTGAATTTGTTAGAAAGTAATTAATTCATCCTCATGTAATTATAAGGGAATTACCCCATACTTGTTTCAAGGGAAAAGGAATCATCTGCCCTTAAAACTTCATTTTAAAATTTGCATCATCCTTCCCCTTCCTAAATCTGGAATCTTTTTTTAAAGGGTGCATCACTGATTTTCACCTGCTGTTACACAGGTACACACACAACACACCAGCACTACCCTAATGCTTCAGGTTCTCCTATTTTTTACCTGTGGCTTGCAATAAAATTCCTTGTTTATGAGGCAGACCCCATTTAACAAACTTAGAGATGGAATTTTCAGCTTTTTATGACTCTTTTCTGAAACTGCTGGGTTCCAAGAAGCTCTTGCTCATTCTGTGAAAGTATGGAAGGATTTTAGTGACTTTTACAATCATTTTTATATATATGTCAGTGCTTTCAAAGACTGTAATGCACCTTATTCTTCACGTGTTTCTCTCTGTAAGTGGCTTTGCAGGCTTGTTTTTTGGGGTTTTTTTTTCCCTAAAAATATGAGCATCCTTAAGTGTTACAGAAGGTTTTTCTGTGCATTGTTGATGTGCTCTGACACATCATGGACAATGAGCATGTTTATTGTTGACCTAAGGTTTAAAGAATCATTCATAATTAAACTATTATAAATAGATTTGATTCACTTGCACACAACACAGAATTAATAAAGTGAATGTAATTTCAGTTTAATAGAATCTGTCATTTTCTCCACGGATAGGCTGATCCCATCTTTAGTAATGCGAATTATAAGTGCACAATGGGGAAGAGGAGAAATATTCTACATTATTATTCAGGGTAATGACAAATTAGGGCACAGACTTGATGCACTTGACATAATGTCAGTACTTGGAACACTTTCAGAAAGGAAACAGACATGTCCATGGATGACAAAGGTTCCATTTAAGATCCCAGAATCCTGTAACTTGAAGCCTCTGTAGTAACTGTCAAAAGACATTACTGCTCACACTTCTCAGCTGCACTTTCATAACCATATTCAAAGGGAATTAAAGCAATAATACCCCTAACGCTTTCATTTAAGAGTGTAATCTCTACTTTTGTCTGCCTCAGTTTCCTACCATGTCATTTGAGTATCTTTGATTCCAGATGGCTTCTTTTATGTTTCTGTTTATTCTTTGCTACTGCTTTTTCATTCTATTTGATTTGCTAATTTTATCTCTGTTTATATTCATGCTGCAACTGTGCACAAACGGCTTTTCATTGCTTACCTTTTGGTATCATCTCATAGTTCACTGGAGTGAACTGTTGTTTGAAAACTGGAGACAAGACTGGGATCTAACACTCTCTTTACTCTGATTATGACCAGCTCATGCAAGAAAATGAATCTTGATCTAAGTCCTTCCTGGTCACAGTGCCATTGGTCCTTTCTGTGGGTATCATGTATCACCTTCCTCACCAGGCTGAATTAATAGTATTTAATATCTATTTTCGTGTGATGTCTTGGGAGAAAAAGATACAGCTGTACTTGTTTTTACAGATGGGAGGAACAAAGGAAGAGATAAACCTGCATTCAGCCTCACAAAGATTCATATTAGGAAAAACCATCCAGACTATGGAACACTTGAGCCATTCTTAGCCAGCTTTACACATTTATCTCCTGTTACTCTCAATACTGATTTGTAATTTATGTATTACTGGTGTTGTTTCACTGCTGTGTCCATGCCCCCAGATACAAAGTCTTCCCCAACTCCACAATCCCACACAAGTCTTCCATAGCTGTGATGGCAACAAAGACAAGGAGATTTGTTCCAACCCCGCTTCCCTCATCCCGAACCGCCCCCTCAGGTTGATTTTTCCTCTATGCATTTCTTATATACCTTACTGCTCCTGAATCCTTATGTCAAGCCAGATGATAGCTAAAGCTTTCTGTTTTCCTAGTTCTGGCCTTGGCCCTTTCCATTTGGGAATACCATCTGTCTTCCCTTCTGTCCTGAGAACAGCACCACCACACACGACCCGTGTCCCACCGCAGCTTGGACTGCCGCCTTCAGCCCCTGCTCTCCTCAGCTCTTTAACACCCAAGTGTCCTGTGTCAAGTGGCCTCAGATGGCTGGCACCTTTTTGTAGCTGGCTCTCTGCCCAGCTGGGAGTCCATGGAACTATTTCTGAACCCAGACTGCTGTTCCTTCCCCGTGTTCCAGCAGACACCGCTCCTGTAGGAAGGCCTGGATTTTTTTTTAACCCGACTGCTTCTGACACTTGGAAACACGGGAGGAAGTTGTGCCACACTGCCAAAGAGGAATCCTTTCCCATCTCATTTACTTCTCTATTATTTCATCTGCAGTGCACTGTGGCTCACCACAGGAGATCTGAAAGCTGGGCATAGAGAGCCTCAAAAATTGCATGCAGCTCTAGTCTTGTAAAACATATTCCCTCTTTTGTGTCTTTATGGGGGGAAAAATGTATCTGTCATCTCCCACTGTTTGGGGTCAAGCACTTACATTAACAATTCCAGTGCTTCAGGCATTATAATTAAAAGTGCCTCCCTCCTGCACTTGTCACTCTTTTCCCAACTCAGTGAAAGAGCAGCAAAGCCATTTCCTCCCTCCTCCTGCTTGTCAGCCTCGGACACAAACTATGCTGTCATTTCTGCTGTAAGACTGACTGAAGTCTCCAGGAACAACTTCAGGGGACTGTTCCCTTTTGACTGTCAATTCTACTGCCAGCAGAGTCTGACTTGATGCTCCTTCCTCAACACAGACAAAAAAGATGGGGATGGTTGTAAAAAGCCATAAGCCATAGGCATTTCCCATTCAATGAACTAGCCAGCAGTCCAGCACTTCCTGCACCCTAAATCCTCTCCTGTTGTTCCTTCAATCATCATCATCTTATTCACCATGTCCTGAGCTTTCCTTCCCTGTTGTTTGGATTTTATTTTTCCTTTCCTCTTTAAAAGCTTATTATAACTTGCTAGGCTTCATTCTCAGGCCCAGAGTACACTGCATTTGAGTGCTAAGACCTCTTTGTGTTGTTCAAATGATTTTCTCAAGTGAATGTCAAAGCAATATCTTAGAATACATACTCTTAGGATTGCAGAAGAGGAATAAAAAAGTTAATCACTACCTACCCACAGCAGTAATTTGAAGGCTGCTTACAAAATCTGTCAAACTAGACAAGCTGCAGTCTAGATCAGCCAAGGCACAAAAAGTACAATAGACCAGAGTGGTCAAAGGTGAGAAGATATTTCTATTTATTTAAGCATATTTAAGTTGTCCCGATTTTACAATCCTTCAAGGCTCTGCTTTCAGCTACTTTCACCAGCCTGGCTTCTTTTCATATTTTGCTCGAAATGATTAGGAGGGTCCCAGTAATAATATATTTAACCTGTCTTCCTGCTTAATAAAAGAATTTTAAATTCATGCAGAATGCCTTCTGTTAATAATATTTAATAAAACTGGCCTGAAAGCACTAAAACACCTTTTTTTTTGTAGGTAATTTTTCAAATTTAAGATTACTGCTTAGCATCCTTCAGTGTCTGAACATAAGGAAGTAAGTACTGTCTAAAACCACATAATGTGTAAAGCTGGCAGTGCAAATAGAAAGCTCTTCTCTAGCAATTGGCTGTCAAACACAGCTACAGTGCAGAAATATAAACATCAGCTATGCAGCCAGCTCGAGCTAAAATTGAAAACTGTTGAGAAGGTAACAGTGAAATAAAGAGAGCTGAAAAATTAAATTGTGGGTACTTACATATTGCTTCTCTTATAAACTAACTACTTACAGGTGACAATGTAACTTATTTGCAGTGCATTTCCACTAACCTGTGAACTGGGCACACGGGTGCAGTATAAGTTTTTTCATACTTGAAATATTTTTCAAATTACTTAGAATGTGAAAATAAACAGAGCCAGGAAATGCTACAAAACAAATTCCTTTTGAGATGTCAAACAAAACATTAGTTCTTCAGAGCTGCTATGTTTGCAATTACATAGTACCATCAGTGTCATACATCAGAATAAATAGATGTAACATGAGGATAATTTGATTATTTTTCCCTCTCCTCTTGCAGTTAGATGTTTATTAGGGATAACTCATGAAGAATTGTAAGTTATTCGGAACCTGGTTGAAACTAGTTATTATGATTTCATGCAGTTTCACAAGAAGTTATTTGCTTCATCACTTCTGTGGTTTTCAAAGCCTCCTAATGTAATTTTCCATGCATTTCCACTAAGTCATGCATTCCTGTGAATTTCTTAGAAACTCACTTGCAAAGGTTACGTCTCTCATAATGCGATCAATTTGCAATACCATTAAATCTGAAATATTTTTTAAACCACTAGAGATAGATCACAGCTCCTGCCTTTGTAAATGCTTTTCTGGAAGAACTGAATGGGGAGAGGAGACATAAACCATTACACATCACCAATATTAAATATGCAGGGATAAACAACTGTGCCCACTCCAGCAGGGTTTGATATCTAGTAATTTATTACCTCTGCTTCTCCAGCAACCTGTATTGAGTTCCCTTCCCAGTGCACATGGAGACTAAAGTCTCAGGGACAGTTATCACTTTTCTTCTGGCACATCAGATAATCTGATCCATGTCCAAGGAAGCAAAAATAGCAGTGCTATGATTGTAAGTGTGGGCACTGTTTGGAGTATTTATGTCATTTGCTGTAAACACTTAACCTACCCATGATTCAAAACATCCAAAATCTGGGGTCGGTGTCCCATCAAAACAGAAACTCTGGCTCAGCATGAATGCAGCCAAATTGTACACAAATCAGTATCCCAAGAGCTGTAAGTGTGGAACATATGTCAATCTCAAACCAGCCAGAATCCATATAGACTTAGCAATGATTTAGTCTAGTCCTTTATCCAAATTGTCTGAGCTCATGGAGAAGACTTCTGTGGGAGGCTGCAGGAGACATCTGTACTAATTTAATGATTGTTGAATCACTGTCGGTTTTCTCTACCCACACAAGCTGGGTAGAGCTCCTATCACTCTGTGAGCACAGAACAGCCAAAACCCCAGATGGTCCTGTCCCCATTCAGCTGTTCCTTGCCTTTCTCTAATGTTCTTCTCAGAAAGAACAGGTGACCAGCTATCCAGCATTCATATCTTTTGGGGCTGCAAGTAGCAGGACACACAAGACTAAAGGTAAGAGGCAAAGAATCACAGAATCACAAAATGGTTTGTGCTGGGAGAGACCTTAATGACTGATCATCTCATTCCACCCCCTGCCATGGGCAAGGACACCTTCCACCAGCCCAGGTGGCTCCAAGCCCCGTCCAACTTGGCCTTGGACACTTCCAGGGATCCAGGGGCAGCCACAGCTTCTCTGGGCAACCTGTGCCAGGGCCTCCCCACCCTCACAGGGAACAATTTTTTCCCAATATCCCATCTAACCCTGCCCTCTGGCAGTTTGAAGCCATTCCCCCTTGTCCTGTCACTCCAGGCCCTTGTCAATAATCTGTCTCCATCTTTCCTCTTGGCCTCTTCAGGCACTGCAAGGCCACAATCAGGTCACCCCAAAGCTTCTCTTCTCCAGGCTGAACAATCCCAACTCTCCCAGCCTTTCCTCCCAGCAGAGCTGCTCCATCCCTCTGATCCTCTTGGTGCCTCCTCTGGACTCTCTCCAGCAGCTCCATGTCCCTCCCGTGCTGTTCCCCAGGGCTGGAGGCAGCACTCCAGACACATAATGATTTTTCAGGACCTCTTTTCAAGTGGCACATGCACCCCTCCTTCAAAGAGCTGATCATTAGATTGTCCACTTGAGAACATAAAGATCAAAAAAGGAACAACAGAGGACAACAACTGTGTGAGAGGGAACTTTGAAGCTCTCCAAGGACTCTGCTGGGGTTTCTCTAATAAAATGAGTGTTCGGGGGGAAAAGCAAATAACTTACCTTTAAAAAGATTAAAGAGTGTAGAATATTGCAAAGCTGAGTTTTTAAATGTTCCAAATCATACCCTAGATACTAGAATGAAACAAAATCTGAGTATCTCATCTACATTCCTGCTATTCCTGCTGGAGTCTCTGAAAGAACCCCACTGCGAGTACCAAATGGCAGCTGGGCAGTGACAACAGCAGAGTCAGTCCTCAGCTGTAAATAATGGTTATTAATTACCTGCATTACAATAACACAGAGAGGTCCTTGTTGACACAAGGACTCTGTTATATTGTGTGCTACAGCCTTCTCTGAGCTTACTTCACTCCCCTCTGCTCATGGGGAAATGGCAAATGGTGGGTTTTTCCCCTTCCCCTTTTCTGAACAAGAGACAGGGAAGAATGAACCCAGAATAGAGAATTTTAGAAATGAGTTTCTAAGGCATTGGCTAATTTCTATAATTACCACCTATGGACTCAGTAAGAGCCAAACTCATGGGAAAAACGGGGCTGAATTCCTTCATACATTTGTAATGCTAGGATGATTTTTTTTTTAATGTGTATGGTTTTAGGACCTGATATAAACCCCAGGAACTCAGTAGGAGTCTATGTCTCAAATTAGAAAGGACACTGGACAAAACTCTAAAGAGTTGTAAAGGATGGTACAGAACCAAAGATAACCCCTCAGAAAAAAACCCACAGTAAACATCCAGTTATGAATTCATATTATGACTCCACAATTTATAGTCCAATTAAATTCAGAATTTAACACTAATCTGCAAGTTTATTTTTTTATACTTTTTTGATAGCTAATAGATCAATTGTAACTGACTTCCATAATGAGATTAACAATTATCTGACTGTGAGATAATCAAGTGTTGAAAATAGCAAGACCCTGAAGTAAAGTAAAATATTTGAGATTATTTATCGAGTCTGTAAAGCTGCCTTTTCACATTTACTCAGGATATAGGAGATGGAATATTTTGTTTGCCTATGGAGATGGGATTATTGGGTATGTAAATGGACATTGATGGCAAAGTTAACTGAAAAGATAATCTGCTGCATGAAGTCCTTCAACAAAATATCAGCAGCATAAATGCACTGTTAATCAGTCCTGTTGTGAATATTCTGACACAAAAATTGATAAAATTAAGAAAGATATCTTGGATCACCGAGTGTTAACTCTTTTTTGAGACAAATTGGAATTGTGGCCTGTCAGAAACCACGATTCAACCAAACTCTTTTTCCACCCATACTAAAAATTCAAAGCCATTTTAAATGTCTCCCCACTGGTTTCTGAGCTTGTGTGTGTTTGTCAACTGGGCCACAGGTCCCTGTCTCAGCTGTACCAACTCCACTGTAGCTGCTGCTCTAAGAAAAAGGCAGAAGCCCCCAGGATGAGGATGCTTGGAGCCATAATTCCCTCCAGTCTGGTGCATAACTGCTCCTGATTACACAGATCAGTGTTAGCAAGGTGGCTGAGCAGGGAAACCCCATGGGTTCTGCAGGCTCCTTTGCTTTCCTGAATGTGCTATGACACAGTGGTAGAACAGGCTCAAACGTTATTTTTTAAGAAAAAAAAGTAATTAGCCTGAATGAAACCCTGCCCTTCTAACCAGCACAAAACCCAAGAGGAAACACACAGAAATTCTGTGGGACTGCAGCACTGACAGTTCCTATAATAGGAGAGAAACACATAAGAAAAGCAGAGTTCCTGAGCGAGTTATACATTCTGCTTTGGTTTCATATATTATTGATATGCAGGTTTAACAAACAGGTCCAAGCCTGTGAAAGAATCCAGAAAAGACTGAAAAATTCTTAGGTTTGTCAATTGTTGCCTGAACAGTCCCTTGTTGATGGGTCACGTTCTTGGAGCTTGTAGAATGCATAAGTATTGAGAGAAATCAGTTTAAAGATTCAGTGCCAATAGATCTCTGAATACCTTGGAGTTTTTCCATCTCTCCTGTAACTTTAAGCCTTGGGTATTGTTTTCCAGTTTGGTCACTCTCTACTCAGTCCAGTTCTAAGAGTTTAGATGAATATGACCATTCTCTAGACCTGGACAGAATGTGTATTTATCTCTAAGGTAGAATGGCAGATTGCAGTGGAGTTGTATTATATACTCTCTACTTACTCGTCAGCCTTTAAAAAATAACTTTAATATGAGTTAAACAGTTACAAGTCTGACATCTGTCCTTTACCAATAAAAAGGAATGAGGTTATGCAGATTAGGTGATGGATAATAGAGAAAAATGTAAAAAGCCTCCAGCTAAAATATGCTATATTGTCACAAGAAAAAAATAATCCTCATATCTCAGCTTTCTTCTGCCCGCTGAGATGTAGTTCCAAAGGGACACTGGGGGTGAAACTCAAAGCCCAAATATCAGCCAGTTTGGAGGATGAAAATGCCTAAGAAATAGAAATATCTAGAGTAAATAAATAGGAAAGCAGGAAGAAACAAAAGAAAATAAATACCAAGCATATGGCTCCTAAAACACACGGAGAAAAAAGTTACATTAATGTTAGGCAATTTAAATATTGCCATGGAAAATGAAGCTGAGAATATTTAACTTCCAGATGCCAGTTTATTGACTACAACATGGTCAGGGCTTTTTGTTGTTGCTGTTGTTGTTGTTGTAAAAGCCTAACAATCCACAGTCCAAGGCAAAGAGGAAAAACCCCCCCAGATCCAGGAATGCCTGTGATAATATTCACTTCGAGGCTTACCTGGAGAGTTTTACATTTGGTAAGTACTTTTTCTTTCCTTTTCCTACCCTTGTCTACAAGGGATTGGACAATAACTGATTTTTTAAGCTTGTGGAGAAACACTGGAGAAACAATCTCTCACCATCAAAGGGATGAGCGAGTTGCTTGATGGGAAAAAGCTTTTCCAAGAAATCTTTATAAGAAGAAATAAGAAGAGCAGCTGGTTAAAATCAAGGAGAATACAAAGAATTACATTCTGTAAGGTGGGTCATAAGTTGTTTGCAAAGATAATACGGATTTCAAAAGCTTCTCTGACTGCAGAAGACAGAGAAAGGAATGGATATGGAGACGCTGAGTTTTTTTTTTCAGGAAAAATACCTGATTTGGATCACGTTATATTCAAGAGTGACTGTATTTTTTTTGCTAAGAATGTTCCCAAACTTTATTTATTCTGCCTTGAATCTTACTGCCAAGCTCATTTCTTCTCCCTCCCTCTGGCTAAAGCTCTCTTCTGGCCTGATTCTCATCTAGAAGTGACACTTTATATTGATAGCCCAAGCACAGATACTCATCAGCAAACCAACCATGTCACCCAGCCCGGGGTGCAGAGCCCTGAGTGATCACACATCCTGAACACCAGCAAGTCACCTGGAGCTTTCCATGAGCCACAAAACCCCTCGTGTTTGCCTTCCTGCAATCAGGTAACGTTCTCATCACCTGGATGTGAACAGAGGGACATCAGGGACATCCCTGCACAGGCTGAATGTGTCACCACAGTAACCGAGGGAGCAGCACCACAGCCCTGAGAGCAAAGATGACACTGTCTCCCCGTTCTGCTGCTGGTGAAACACAAATAGAGGCTCAATATTCGGGACAAACTGAGTAGTTACAAATCCTAAGGATCACCAAGAAGCCTCCCTTAAAATACCAGCCTTACCCTTGGAGCTGCATATATTTTTTCGCCTGTGACTCTTTTTCTTTTTGGACATGGATAATAATTCAGTGACACTCATCACAGAATCACAGAATCACAAAATCACAGAATCAACCAGGTTGGGAAAGACCTCTGAGACCATCAAGTCCAACCTGTGACCCAACCCCACCTTGTCACCCAGCCCATGGCACTGATGCCACATCCAGTCTGTCCTTAAACACCTCCAGGGATGGGGACTCCACCCCCTCCCTGGGCAGCCCCTTCCAGTGCCTGATCACTCTCTCTGGAAAGAACTTCTTCCCAATGTCCAACCTATGAGAGGGGAGCTCAAGGCTGTGCCCTCCTGTCCTGTTGCTGGTTCCTGGGAGCAGAGCCTGACCCCCCCCTTGGCTCCCCCCTCCTGTCAAGGAGTTGTAAAGAGTCTCTCACTTCAACCATTCAGCTGAATATTATTGGAAAGTTGATTTAGAAAACAAATAGCTTGGGAAAGGACCAAGGCAGTATTTTTTCTGAACGTTTCCTGACCGGAACACTTCACTGTTATTTTTTTATTCAACAAATTTTATACCTGTATATGCATTAATTTCACTCTTTTGAAGTATTTATCTTTCTAAAATGTAAATAAAATGTTTCCCTCTAAATTAATTTCATTTGTTATCATATAAGGGGGTTTATTTCCATCTAATTAAAATACTATGCCTAGCCCAAAAGATTTTTTGATATTCCAAAACAAAAGTGGCACAAAAGTATCTTTTCTCCCCAACACTTCAACTGTGCATGAAATGAAAATCTGTTCCTCATCTCAGAAGCAGCACTCGAGCTCTAGGAGAATTAAATTCTTATTTGCTTTAAAAGCAAAACCATTCCTACTGCCTACACAAATCCTGCAATTAAACCTTTACTTCCAACAAAAATAAAGCAATTTCATTCCCTTTGTTTATCATAATTTCATTATTATCCTTATTAGAACCAGCTTTATTTTAATGTTTTGGTCTTTTCACATGATGACTCACTCTGTAGATATTAGAGCAGCTTTCTACCCTGCCTTTACTTTTGCACTGTCACAAACACAATTAAAACACATTTGCTGTGATTATATTTCAGCACATACAGATCAACATATATTTTGCTCTTAGGTAGAGAGTCCCTATTGTTCATGTAATTACTATGAAGAAATGATGCAAATGAGTCTGCTGGAGACAATTATTGGACTTTCTTTTGAACTTTATAATGTTATAAACAAGAATTGGCATTCAACTCAGGAGTAGACAGCAAACATTCATTTTATTGAGTGCTTTAAAGACTTCTTGGAACCACAGAATACCAGGATGGAAGGGACCTCAAAGGTCATCTAGTCCAACCTTTATTGTCTACACAAAATGGTCCAGCACTCTGTTTAGATGAATCTGAAAAGTGTCCAATGTTGGGGAATTCACCACTTCCCTGGGGAGATTATTGCACTGGGTGGTTGCTCTCACTGTGGAAAATTTTCCTGTTTTATCCAATTGGAATCTCCCTACAAGTAACTTTTACCTATAAACCCTCATTTTTTCCATGTGACTGTGAAAAGGGGAATGGCCTTAAACTGAAAGAGGGCAGGGTGAGATTAGATATTGGGAAGAAATTTTTGTCTGTGAGGGTGGGGAGGCCCTGGCACAGGTTGCCCAGAGAAGCTGTGGCTGCCCCATCCCTGGAAGTGTCCAAGGCCAGGTTGGACGGGGCTTGGAGCAACCTGGGTTAGTGGAAGGTGTCCCTGTCCATGGCAGGGAGTGGAACAAGATGGTCTTCAAGGTCCCTTCCAATCCAACCATTCTGTGATCTTCTTTGCAGCCACCCTTTAAGGACAGGAACAGGGTGACGAGGCCTCCCCTGAGCCTTCTGCTCCAGAGGCTGAACAAACCCTGCCCTGTCAGCCTTTCCCCACATGGCAGCTTCTCAGCCCTTTGATTTATTTTGTGGTCCTTCTCTGGACCATCTCCAGGCTGCCCACATCTATTTTGTATAGCAGGGACCAAATCTGAACACAATATTCCAGGTGTGGCCTGGCAAGCACTGAGTAGAGTGGGATAATGACTTTTCTGTCTCTTCTGGTGATGTGACCCAGCATCCTGTTGACTTCTTTTGCTGCAGCAGCACACTGGTCACTCATATTGAGCCTGTTGTCCACCAGACTTCAAATAAACTGAAGCCAAGCAACCATTGTGATCATCCATCTAGTACATACTTATTTATCTCTAAAATCAGACCTCAGATTGTACTCTGAAGTTATACAGCTCGAGATATCTCTTATTATGATATCTTAACAAACAAACTTAAATCTTGTGTGTCTGTATTAAAGGGTGTTACAACCACGACTTGGCATCTGCCAGCACAACTTGAATAAATATTCCCAGCAGGACGAGTTAAGACTGGAGTAAAATCCACATTTTTGTGTACCTGCTGAGAGCCCTTCTTGACTTGAATAGAAAGACCTTTAAATTATTTAAACTTTTTTGTAGTTTGTAATGAAAATCTTTGACCTATATCACAGGATGACAAACACCCCCACACTTTGTTCTCCTAAATTAGTTTCCTCATTCCCGGTAACAGAATCCCCTTCCAGTTAGTCAGAAATCCACACTAAGCAAAGAGAAATCTCATCTGGCAAGGTAATAATTTTCCCCTGGAAAACAATCCCTATAAATCATGTTCCAAAAGAACATGGGGAACACTGCAGAAGCCTGTCTTGGAAAAGGATGGGCAGAGTCTGCTCCTGCCAGAGGAAATATTCAGAGACCAGGGAGTGAGAGGGTCATCCCAAACCAACCTCTCAGTCTTTGCTTTCTCCCTCTTTTTTCCTACTGTGCCTTTTCTTTGCATCACTTGGGGTGCTGTGCATAAAGGAACATGCTGCTGCTTTATCTGAGACCCATCCAAAATTTGTGTTGAGGACTGTGCCGAGTTAGACATGAGAACCCCCTGCACCAAAGGGCAGGATGACAGGGCCATTCTGGATGGATGATCCCTCAGACAGGGTCACACTGATGCCACCTGACTGATCTATAAGGCACTACAGACAGTTTCCTGGACTTGGTCTCTTTGTTCTCATCAGCCCAGGCTGAATCCACAAATACTGCAGGGGATTCAATTGCTTATTTTTTGCAGGGATCAGAATATTATGCTTTTAAAACACACTCTCACCTTATAGAGCATCTCATTATGAGGCAAGTCAAGTTTTCTTAAATATCAAATACCATATAAGAGTCTGAAAGCTGATGCACTCAGTTTTGGGAAAAGGATTTATTAGACCTGATACCTCCTCAGTTCTTCAACAGTCTCTTCCTAATCATTTCTTCCTGCTTATCTTTCACAGATCCTAACTTGGCCAACGGATTTTGGATTACAAGATTTGACACACAAACCCAATCATTCCTGCACACAGCGCTTTCTGTTACTGCTTTGAATATATTTTACTAGCAAATGAAAGAGGCTGAGTTTGCTCTGACTTTCAGAAATCTCCAGTCGTAATTTTTGAGGCTCTTTTTGAAGTGATCTGTTTGTGTTCCATATTTGGTCCATACTTTTGCCCTTTGAAAAAGTGCAATCAAAAGGAAGGATGCCAGCTCTCCTCTGAGCGTGCCATGATGCACAGCTGAAGTACAAACTATCAAAACTGGAGATACAAACAAACCAAAACCCAAGGCAAAATAAAAAAGCCCTTTTATCTATGCTGCACTAGTAGGCTCTGCCATCATTTCAAATGCAGAAATCTATTTAGATATCTCATTATGCTCTGGAGTAGCAAATTTTTGTCTATCCCTATGCTGAAAAGAAATCCAGTGTTATAATTATTCCAACATTCTAAGAATCTCCCCAAATTCCTGCATTGACAAAGTTGCTCTTTGATGCTAAATCTTGATTTATATTTTAGTGATTTCTTTATTTTAAGTGAAGGAATGGGGGAAGAAGAACTCAATTCTATTTGTTCATTTGGAAAGAAAAAGAATTTTTTTGAGAAAACTAAAATTAAACTTCAAGAGCTTTGATATGTTTCTTTTTTTTTTTTTGGTGCCTCCTTCTATTACAAAAATGGAAAGGAATTTTTACTGGATATATATCTAAACTCCTCCAAGTTCTGTAGTACATATGTTTGAATTAAATTAGAATTATTTTTGAAAGGCTAAGAAGTGCTACCACAGTTTAGCTCTGTTCAACCAAGCAGTGCCTATGCTTTGAACTGACAGAAGCCTTTAAGTGCAAAAGCTTAGATAAGCTGATAAAGATGAAACCAGCCACATCTGCAGTTACTTAAATCCAATTCAATTCAATTCAGCCCTATCATACCACAAATCTCAGATATTCTTGCACTTTTTACAACAGCATTACTGTGGGGTGATAAATAATAAGCTTGCACAGATAATGAGATCTTGGACAAAAAGACAAAACCCCAAAAGATAATGTCTTCATTCGTGTTCCCCCAGCATATAAATTGTTACCACCACAATAAATTCATTACTGCAAATTCAAAATCCCAAACTATTAATTAGAAATTTCCCCTTTAACATGGAAAGAGCTTTCCACTTCCAACACAATATTAACCAGAACAGCAACATATTTTATACATTGAGGCCACATACATACACATAACATCTGTACCATGTTATTGTGTTTGGTTAAGATCAAGCACCACATACAGGAAAAAGCAACAGTGGCATTACCCTGCATTCATCCCTCATATATCAGGAACCCAGAAGAAATATGGAATGTGGGCTGCTATAAATCATCATAGAATGATAGAATGATTTGAGTTGGAAGGGACCTTAAATCTCATCCAGTCCCACCCCCTGCCATGGGCAGGGACACCTTCCACCAGCCCAGGTTGCTCCAAGCCCCGTCCAACCTGGCCTTGGACACTTCCAGGGATCCAGGGGCAGCCACAGCTTCTCTGGGCAACCTGTGCCAGGGCCTCCCCACCCTCACAGCCAACAATTTCTTCCTAATATCCAATCTATCCACTCAATCCATTCGTCTATGCCATTAATGAAGGTACAAATGTTGTCCCCTGAGGGACAACACTTGTCACTGGTAATAGTTTACTTTGCAGTTTACTTTCCAGAAAACAAAACAGCTGTTGAGTCCTGTTCCCCCACCCAAGGTCAATGGTATTAAACACACTGGCCAGACACCTTGTTTTCAGGGAGCTAAGCAGCTCTCCGTGCACAATACCAGACGAATAAGTGGAATGGGAATTGCTGCATCTGTGCCTCCTGAGGATTCCCAAATACCAAGGTAATCAGGACAGGAATGAGTCCACCCCACCACACAGGCCCACGGTGGCCAAAACACTTGAGTCAATGTGCTTTAGCAATCTGTCTGGCATCACACAGTCCAGCTGCATTTCACCCTCCTGGGACACAAATGAACAACATAAACTCCAGATGTTTGCCCTTCCCAAAGTCAATGTAACCCCACAGTGCCAACAAGTTTTGTGATGGCTTTTAATTAAAACAAATAAACAATGAGATTAAAATGTAAATTATAAAAAAACACCCATTCAGGTAATTCCACGTTGATTATGCCTTTTTCTCTGAGGCCACCAAAAGCACACAGGTAATTTACTATTTCAAACTGATTTTGCAAATAGATTAGCTGTTAATGTAAAATTGTTAAGCAAACCATTTCAGGGGAAAACCATTCTGGGATACAGCCATGGGAAGAGGTCACATATGCAGAACTAAGCTTTGCCCAATTGATTTCTAATTATAAAATCAGAGGCTCTGGAGTTTGTGGTTAATAGTCCTTCTCTTTAGCCTGAAAAAACAAACTTACAGCTTGTGCTCACAACAAATACTCATAAAAAGCTCCTCATTGTGCTAGTAAGCAAGTGTGTGTCCTGGCACCGAGCAGCACTGAGTGAATCAGACAATGCCTCACTGAAGGCCATCCATGGAATTAAGTCTACAATGCCTCACTGATGACCAGCTGTGATACAGCAAATTATTCCTTAGAATAAAGCTACAATAATGTCTGTCTGGGGGGGGGGGGTGGAAGCACCACAGGCAGATTCTACAAGGGCTGAATAAATTTAAATGCCCATGTTGTATAATCAGATGATGTTATTTTTCCTTTCTAAAAAGATATTGGGTAAGAATTTCATGTCTTTAATCCATTCATTCTTCAGCACCAAGTGCAGACTGGCAGGACATCTGAGTCTCTTGTCTCATTTAATCTTTGTATGAAATTGGACAATTCTCAGGATGAAAGAAAGATGAGCAGCACAGTTGTACTTAATAAGTGTGCTCAACATAAGGATGTTTTTCTGAGTACATTCTGCACCTTCATCATTGACTAAAGTGGCATGAACGTGAGGGTACTTTGTCTACTACAGAAATAAATCAGGAAAATCTTTAGTTAATATATTGTGTGCAAGAGCATTTGGTTCACAGGTCTGCCTGTGTGGTTTATATTACAGCTGTATTCAATGTACATGCATTGCATTTTAGAAAGTAATTATTTTTTTTCTGAGTTCATAATTTTATGATGATAAAACACTAAAACACTCATAAACAGTGCAAGTCTTTTTCTCGGGGAATCTAAATTCTGTATTGTGCTGTGTGATTACTCAAATAATAAATTACTGCTCCTCATGACAAGAAGAGAAGAATTGTGATCTCTATAACTTGTCATCTCCATCACTGATGTTTACAAATGAATGCATTTAATGATTTGGCTGCTAGAAATTTCACCCTGTAATATTTGCTAAAACTTAGTCATCTTCATTATTTTTTTCTCTAAAACTGGAAAAAAAAATACTTTTTCAAAAGAAAAATATTTTCTCAATAAATTATTACTTTCAGTTCCGGGCTTGAGTTTCTGCTGCATTATTCCACTTGCACATCTAGAAAGTCAGCAGAGCGGAGAGACGACATTTTTCGAAGAAACAGGTTTTTCCTTGCTCTGCTCCAGTCCCCTTATCACTCATTCAAAGTTACACAAAGTAATCTGGAAAACAGTGCCATGAATCCAGTTGCATATATCTGAGTAACAGGTTTTTAATCACATAGTGGTGGTAGACCAGCTTGCAAGCCAGCAGTCAAATTTTGTGGTGGCATCACCCACAGATGTTTCACAGAAAACGAGACACAGGGAGTTGTCAACCCACTGTGAATCAATTTATTCATTCTCACCAACTCTCCAGTTGATTTCATCCTTCAAGATGGAAATTAGAAATACAGATGTATTCTCTGAAAAGCTTTTCCAGCTTCAGGTTTTTTAAAAGCAAGTTTAGAGCCTGTTGGATCCCGTCCAGTGTAGCATCAGTTTAACGCTGGAGGAATTCTTCTGCAGGGAGCCACATCCCCAGTTTCGAAGCAAACTTTATAAGCATGTATTTGTATCAGTTATTATGTCCCTGCGGACCTAAAGTCCTAAGACTTCATAGCCACCATCAAGACCTGGCAAAATGCCGTTGGATTTTCAGCCACTTCCACCACAAGTGGAAAGTGTGAAGCTCCAAGGATGTGCCACTGTCTTACACTACATGTTTGACATGGTTAGTCCTGGGGACCAGAATTTGGAGGACAGCAACTACCCAAGACTGCTGCACAAATGCAAAGGAGTTTTAGTGCTTTTTAGCTATGTAGAACAGTGAGATATCTTGTGCTAATTCAAGATACATTCCATCTGCAATAACCTAGAATGGAAGGAAAAAGAAAACTGGAAGCTGAGTTGATAAACTGTGCAATACTTGTTACAGGTCTGTGACGTGATGAACAGCAACAAAGGCTAAACAGTGATGTGCTGCATCTGTGGCCCACACTCAAAGCCCTGCAGAGAGGAACTGTGTCCTTGGCATTTGTATTTGCTGTCAGAACTTTCACGAGTCAACAGAGAAACAAAAGACAATCACAGGATCAGAGAACGGGTCAGGCTGGAAGGGCCCACAGTGGCTCATCTGGTCCCACCTCCCTGTTCCAGCAGGGCCATCCCAGAGCACATGGTACAGGAGTGTGTCCAGACAATCTCCTGTGAGGGAGACTCCACACCCTCCCTGTGCAGCCTGTTCAGAGCTGGGTCACTGCCCAGCAAAGAAGTTCTTCCTCCTGTCCAGGGGGACCTTCCTGGGCATCAGTTCCTGCCTGTTCCTCCTGTGTCATTGCTGGGCCCCCCGAGCAGAGCCTGCTCCATCCTCTGCCCCCTCCCTACAGCCCCTGACAGCCCCTGGGGAGGGCCCCTCTCAGTGTCTGCTCTGGAGGCTGAACAGCCCCAGCTCCCTCAGCCTTTGCTGCTCCCAGAGATGCTCCAGTCAAAAGAAACAATAAAAGTCTGTCAGGTTCTCTACCACCTTTATATTCAAAGATTTTTTTCCTAACATTGCAGGGTGATATTAATAATGGTACAAACTTGTTTGATAGAAAGTAGATCGAATTTACCTGCCTAATTATGCCTCACTTTGGTTTGACTGTGAGCACTATGAAGAACAGACAACTAACCCCAGTAGGCTGCTCTGCTGTTCTGTATTAGCAGCTGCAACATTGGTTTCTCTTGATAAAATATTTCAGAGGATCAAAGCAGAAGACTATGGAGGTAAGAAGCAACAATGAAAATATTTCATTCACAATATAGTTGTTACCCTTTTTTATTCAACTAAGACTGCTCAGAGCAAAATATTTCATTCTCGCTCAGAGACACTGTGAACATTTTTATTAATATATGCATTGTTCTTTTTTTTTTTTAAAACCCCACAAAATTGAATCTAAAATAATACTATTCTGGGCCCTGAGAAAGTATGATTTTATAGCAGTCACAATAGCAACTCTATCCCCTTATTTTCATATTCATTCTTTCTTTTAATATGCAGATAATCACAATCCATAACTATATAAATGTAAATACCACAGAATCCAGTTTAATCAGGACACATAAAACAAATGTATAGAAGTGAAGACAAAGAAGTGCTTCACAGAGGCAAGAAGTCATAGAAATACACAGTTTACAAGTTTATTATTGACAGTGTATTCTTGACTCATTCTTGCAAATACCCTCAGGAGAGTGACTTGAGCAGGGTGAACATCGGCCAAATCCAACAAAAGGAGGGAAAACAATGCATACATTTTTCATTTTGCTCATGGCACAAGAATGAGCACTCCACTCCGAGCAAGGCTCTTTCAAGAGTATGAAGAATATGTGCTACAAAGGCTTCAGGGTCCTCTATGAGTGACTGTTTCCTTTCCAGCTACAGAAAAGCTGGTAATGGACTCTTCTGTCTCTGGGGAAACTTTTAAAACCTAGCCAGAATTTCAATATTATTTTGCAGATAGAATGAATTTGTTGCTATAAACCTCACTGCAGATGCACAGATTTTATTTAAGCCACATTTTTAGAACAAAGAAGTCAAGAAATCAGTTTTGAAGGGGTAAGCTTTTATCCAAATTAATAGGGCAGGACGTGCAGCTGTTTGACGTATGGCTAATGTGGTACTTTTCAGAGCTTTTAACACACTTTGCTGATTGTTTGCTCAAGGCATATGGTTTGAACGAGCTGGGCAGTGCACAGTGCAGCTGGCAGACTAGATATCAAAATCTGGCAATAAGCCTTCGAGTTATGTGTGACTAGGTATCAAATCTGCCTGAATTTTATGTGATGAATTCTCCCACATCCATGTAAATCACAAAGCTACTTCAGACAGTACCACAGAAGATGCCATTGCTCCCAGTCTTGCAGCAATTAGATGTAGCTGATCCATGTTGTGCAGGGATGGTCTCAAAAGGGTAAAATCTTTTTTAGAGGGCAAAATAATTCTAAAAAGCTTTCATTAAACAAACATGGAATTTTGAAAATAGGCAAGTATCATTTTCTCTAGTGCACAGATTGGGAAACTGTGACAGGTGCTGTTCCAAATACACATTCATTTCAATCAAGCAAAGAATGGGAAGATTTTGGCAGCTTGTCCTGTTTTCACCATTACCTCCCATAACCCAAGTCAATGGTTTCAGCCTCAGCTCTGGTATTCAGGAAGGTTTGCAAAACGCTCCAACAGTATCTGAATACAATTTTTGTATTAATTTAATAAATGAAGCATCATTTTTGGACTCTCAGCATAATGAACTCTCATTTGCACTGAGTAGATTCATAAATTCATGCTTCTAAAAACTGTTTTCATCAGAAATGGGCCAGCCTCCCATGGTGTCCATTCATATTCCAGTTCTGAACTGCAGGAGTGTGTTTGCCAGTCACAAGTGTTCAGCTATTATTGCAGAGTTTCCTTTATTGCTGCTTGAAAAGCCAATATAGATACTAAAAGTGACTCTCTCATCTCAGAGTACATACAACTGCACATTTCTGAGTACATATTCACAGTTTTTCAGTGAAGTGCATCACTTTTTTATGCCACGTGAACCCCATGTAATGAATTAAGATGAACACTAAGAGAAAAAGAGAAGCAGCAAGTTCCCTGCACAGACCTGCAGGGCTGTGTAAAAGTCTTGGTGATGAAAGGTGTGCAAATGTCCCACTGAACTCAAAAGTCATTCCAAGAAAAATGGACTTCTCAAGCAAATAAATAAAACAGCCCATAGCCTCTATTCATCTCAGATATTATTAAGTTTGGAAAGAAACTAATTTTCCAAAATTCCTATTTCCAGCAGAGGAAGTCTTGTAAATTTGTGAAGTTGGCTAATATCTTAAATGACAATGAACCGCTGGACAATTTTTAAAAAATGTATTTTAGTAAAAATAAAGATTAATTCATTTGAAATCTTCCTTTCTTCCCGTGCCCTAATTTGTCTAATGATCATATTGAACATGGAGTCAGAATAGATTTGCTACACTTTGACAAACTGAAAATAAGTGTTAAAGGTTTTTTAAATTTTTTTATATCTCTCAAACTTTAGTTTCCTTATCAACATAAAGGAATGTAGAGAAGGAGAAGAACCAGTATGAGGAACAAAGGTTGCACACACTCACAGCAGAAGTGCTGCACCAAGTTCTTGAACCTTTTGGAGATGAGCCTGTGAATAATGAATGGAATGTGCAAAGGACACTGTTTACAGGACAAAGCAATCCAAACACAATACAAATGTCACGTACACTGAAGGGAAGTTTGTGGAAGTTCACTGCAGTACCAGTGAGGCACAATGCCACTGGAAAAGTCACAAGGTACCATTTCTACTTCAGCAAATAATACAGTTTGCCTGCACAAGTTCATGGAGAAGCTCTTCAGAAAGATGTCATGGCACATGCTCTGACTCATGCAAGTGAACGTGCCACTCCTCTGACTACCCTGCTGTGGCCTTTAGAGTGTCTGTACTGTGTGGCTTTTCATTATTTTTAAGTGATATTTTAAAAACTGACTACATTTTCCAGCCCTAAGACTTGACACAATGTGCAAACACGTGTTCTTTTATCTGCAAGGCCTGGTTTGCAGACAAGCTCAAAGTGTATGTCAGCTTCACAGGAAACACTGCTAAAATAATGTTAAAACCAGCTATAAATAAAAGAGACTGAGGTACAGTTCAAAGAATACTGAGAGGAAATAAGAAATGTGAGAGGTCATCCACCTACAAAGAAGAAATGCCATCAGAGGATGACAAAATTTGGTTTCCTAAGCAACTCCCAGGTCATTTAGTGCCCATTTAGGTCCATTTCAGGAGAGTTCTCTGATATGGAGATTGGCAGAGGCATTCTTAGAGTCACAGAGACACTTAGGAATCTACCAGCAGCTCCAGGCAACTCTATGTAAACTCTGTCTCTCACCCTGGAACAAGGAAATGCCTGTTTCCAGGTTTGTGGAAGCTGCCAGCCATCAGTTTGATGTATGTGGCACTTCCACATCACTTGGGTGCACAAACAGACCCCCCCTCTGCAGAGGGCCTGGTGCACTGAATCACACAGCCAACACCCAGAGAGCACAGGAAACGTGCTGACAACTTCCTAAGCCAATGTTTTACTCACACAATTGGGCAGGTATCTGAAAATCCTCCAAGACCAGAATGCTGAACAGCAGCTTCCACCCTTCTTAATTCCTTCCCTCAAATTATACCGTTTCCCTTCAGCCCTGGTCCTTATTTTGCTCATGAAGTTTAGGTTTTTTTTGCAAAGGGAAGAACTCTGACAACAGACCCACCTCAGACTACCAGGACCCCTTGAATGATGGGGGAGGAGGAGGAATATTGGCCTGAGCTACGACCCTGACAGAGGAGGGGATCAATACTGACCCTGTGTTACAGGTACTTTCGACCTGAGCTAAAATTCCAAGCAGAGACAGGTGATCTGAGCTTGTTGCATCACCAAATATCCCCAACAGACTATCAAAACTGTCAGCCAAGTTACCTCATCTCCATTGCTGTATTAACTCAGGTTAAAAACATAACTTTTGTATTGAGAGCTTTTGTTTTTTCGTATTTGGTGTTGTTTTTTTAATCATACTTGCACCAGATTTAAAAAGTCAATTACTAAATATCCCATTCTTAACAATGTTTTCATGGTAAATTAAGACAATGATTGACAAAAAGATCTTACTAAGCATATTATCTTAGAACTCAAGTCTTATAATTGGAAGAACTTGGTGGATATTTTCATGGTAACACAAAATAGAAAAATCTTGGCCCGAGAACATAAAAGAAATAAGTTCCAACCCCAATTATCAGACTTTACATATGATAGCCATGGAATAACCTAGCTAACTGAAAATGGAATGTAAAATAATCCAAAAACCGGTCTTGGAGAATGAGCATGTTCACACCACAAGGTTCTTAATTACCAGCATAAGCCTACTGCTACATTTAAATATGCAACCAAAGTCAAGCCAAACTTTAAAGTAGAATAAAAAATAAATAAATCTTCACTGAGACATCTGGTGTCTCCCTTAAATCAAGCACAGTGAAAATGGCAGCTGGGTTACACACCACCAGGATCCCAGTAAATTATTTACAGCTGGGCAGTCATATATTCTTCCAGTATCATCTTTCCCTGGGTTCTGTACTCACCAGAGCCCTTGGTACCAAAATGGGTGAAAAAAAAAATAAGAATGTTCAATTCCACAACAAAAAAAAGAGACTGAAAGGTTTCACTGTGGGTCTACCATGGCTTGAAAGTGTCTGCTCAGCCTGAGACCAGTCCTTGGCTTTCTACCTGGGGTCCCACGTGGCTTCCTCGTCTCCCACTTCAACAGGATTTTTGTCAGAAAGTCTGTAATAAGTTAACTGTTCTGCTGGGTATTGCAACTGCAGACATGCTGATTCTACAGACACGCTGATTTCTTTCTTTATTCCCCCCCCCCCCCATTTATTTTGCTCAACCCAGTAAGATAAAGCCTGCACCAAGATGTGGTTTGGAGCCCTAAGAGGCAAAAATAGAACTATTTAGAAAGGCTGTAAACTCCTGCTATAAGCCAGTGTTTAAATAATGTATTAGACATATCTATATATACACAAAGACATATACACATGCACTTAGACTAATATATATATATATATTCCCCTGCAGTTCTGTATTAATCAAATGGAATATTCTGTAGTAGAAGTACACTACTAATAACTGAAAATAGCACTTCTGTTCAAGTTGCCTTGTACAAGATTATTTGAGTTCTAATTGTGTGCTGAAATCCTCCCCTTTAATGCCTAGGTCTATTTGAAGGTTAGCTTTTGGTCCCATGGAGATAAAGGAAAATGTGCCAACAATTTGAGAGATTTGATTACCTGTATAAAATTATGCTTGCTCATTTTTCCTAGGCAAGATACTCTTGGGGAAAGTTATATTAAAGAGGGAATAGAAATAGTGTACATCTAAAGAAAATATTTTCCAATTATGTTTCACAAGATGCAGAAAATATTACTTGTTATAGAGGATTATGAATGAGATAATTACCGAGAGCCTAATGTACCTAAAGCTACAATAAAGGAGAGAGAAAATCATTAATAAGTGGTTATTGACTGTTCTTCCTGCTCTTTGTAATAAAAGGCCAGAACAGTACCAAGGACAAACCTTTCCACAGTTTTGCTCTGACAGTTTATATACAAGAACACCTTTCCTACTTACATAGCCCACCATTAATTCCTAAAAGTGAAACCATATCAGCTGCTATTTAGCACCCAAAACACTTTATGCCTCTCAAAACAGACTTGACAAGAAATGTTTCATATTAAGAGTCGATTGAAAATAATAGAGATTTAGAAACACAGAGGATAAATGTTCCCTCTTTCAAACGATTTCACTCCACGCATTCCTAATGAGCAATCTGCACTTCCAAAAGAATCCAGACCAGTGGTAAGGTGCAGAATGACAAAAGACTTTTAGAAATTAAAGTATGTCTCATTATCACTTTTTGATTCTCCAATGAAATAAATGATAACTCAATTACCTCTGAGAAGCCTCAGTAAAGAACATGTGAGCTTCCACGTACAGTATTTCAGTACAGGTGTGATTATAAAAAAGGATTTCTGAGTGGCTGCAGCTCTTTTCCTGCTGCAAAGTAGAACTTGGTACCATGTGGAAAATTGCCTTCAGTGCATTCTCTTTCTTTTTTTCCCCTCCCTCCCTTTTGGCTCAAAATCCTGCTGCATCAAGGGGGAAGGTACAGTCACTACAGAAAAGTTAAACAGTATTTCTACAGAAATGAGAAAGGCCATGAACATTACAAGGATCAACCTAATGGACTTCCAGGACTTGAAGGGAGCCTGCAAGAAAGATGGAGAGAGACTATTGGCAAGGTCCTGGAGGGACAGAACAAGGGGGAATGGCTCCACACTGACAGAGGGCACATTTGGATTAGAAATTAGGAAGAAATTGTTCCCTGTGAGGGTGGGGAGGCCCTGGCACAGGTTACCCAGAGAAGCTGTGGCTGCCCCAGCCCTGGAAGTGTCCAAGGCCAGGTTGGAGGGGGCTTGGAGCAACCTGGGCTGGTGGAAGCTGTCCCTGCCCGTGGCAGGGGGTGGGACTGGATGAGCTTTGAGGTCCCTTCCAACCCAAAGCATTCCACGAAACTGCATCTTGGGCTGATCCCCCAGCGTGGGCAGCAGGGCAGGGGGGGATTCTGCCCCTCTGCCCCTCAGGTGAGACCCTGTAGAGCTGCTCCAGCCCTGGGGAACAGCACAGCAAGGACATGGAGCTGCTGGAGAGAGTCCAGAGGAGGCACCAAGAGGATCAGAGGGATGGAGCAGCTCTGCTGGGAGAGTTGGGATTGTTCAGCCTGGAGGAGAGAAGGCTCCAGGGTGACCTAATTGCTGCCATTTGACACGCAGAGGGAGCTGCCCAAGTGATATGGCTTCCTTCTGCTCCTACACTGAGTTCACTCCACGAAGAGCAACAGTTCCCCTAGAGAAACACATGCCCAACTGATTATTATTGTCCCTCTCAACAGAAATTCATTTAATATTCTCACAGACACACATACACACACACACACCAGTTTTCATCTCAGTGTAGTCAATGATTTTAAGGCTTTACATTAAATGTATTTTAAGGCTTTACATTAAATGCATTAACAGAGACTTAGTGCCTAATGACTTTACTGACCAAATTTGGAATTAATTTGACCTATTGGATGTGATGCAATTCAAAGTATTGGGAAAAGTGGACCCCTCAAAATTACTTTTATCAACTAAAAGCAGCTCTGCAGAGCAGGAAGCTCAACAAAGCAGAAATCCAGGCTCTGCAAGAGAACATATCACGAGGCATAAAAAGGACAAGTGACTTATCAATTAAGTGGCTGAGAAAAGAATAAATTAATCATTAACTCTTACTGGATTATTGGTTACCCTGAGAATTCTCAAAGAAATGATCCTCAGAGATATCTTTTGATAGTGTCTCCTGGGGGCAATGATAGACCTGAGTTCCCAAAGACTTTGTCATGGTTATTACAGCACAAAGGTCAACAAAAAGAGAGTCCTGAGGTCAGTGACTTTGTCCTCCACCAGCCTGGATCCTCCTGTGCTGTGGAGGTTCTCAGAGCTAAACACAAAGTGAGGCAGGATTTGTATTCTGCCAGGCTGACAACCCTCCTCCTGAGAGTGACATCAGAGCTGCCCTCTCACAAAGAGCCTGTCCATGGAAACCGAGCCTTGGGACAAAACGGAGCCACATTGGCCTGGTTTAGAGTCAGGAAAGTGTCTCCTGCCTTTTCCAGCTGTTCTGCAATTTCCAGGATTTACGAATGTGTTCCTGATCCTGCATAGATGTCATCAGTTGGAATAAATACTGATTCAGTCGTGCTCTGTTTTTTCTCACTCTACAGGTATGGGGCACATGCATTTCCCAGCACAAAGCACTGCACTGAGCCCACGTCTCAGAGTGGGTGTCCAGCCTTGACAGAGGAAGATTTTGCTTTCCTGTCCATCAGACTGTCCCACAGAGAATTGCCTGTTACAGTGTGTGTGCAGAATGCATTTGATTTAGACAGAAACATTTACTCCCAAAGTTCCCTTAAAAATCCAAATATTTATTTATGCATATAGGCTGCTCAGCATTCCTTTGCTTGTCAGTAATTGCAGTAATGAGCAGGTGGCCTTCTGGAAGGACAGAATTTAGATCAATTACAAAATGATTACTTAATGGGATGATCAGTGCAGTTGCCTTCTACACAGAATGAGAAGACTAATATTGGCTAATTAAGAGTTATCCATTTTCTCCCTTTATTTCTCCATTGTGTCAGTAAGCCCTATGCCCAACATATTGAAGTATACACATATTTGCTATTACATCACATTTAAGTTATTAATAAATTGCATCTCCCTTTCAGACAGCAATGGCTTTGAGGCAGAAGTTGTCTCCTACCCAACAAAACAGATCAAAATTTCAGTCAAAGCTTCATAAATGGCAGCATTAACAGCTTTCATGTTTTCTGTAGCTTGGTGTACTATTCCTCATTTACAAAACTGCCCTCCATGTGTTCTCTGAGGGTATGTAAAATGCTTTAAAAATCTGCCCAAGAGACGAGGTCACACTGACTTTCCCTTAAAGAAAAAAAATCCCATGGCTTAAATCTCCATTCAAATCTTCTCATGACAAGTAAAATCCTGGCATACGTTTCAAATAATTTAAATTATTTCAATAACTTCTATTAATTCAAACGAAAACTCAGTAAAACGTCCTTGTATATTTGGATCAGCACCTGCTCTCAATTGATGTGGGATATAATAATCAAGACCCACTAATTAGCAGAAATAAATGAACAAATGGGAAATACTGTGCTGGCATTAAGTCTTGTTTCAGATGACTTTGAACAAAGAAAGAAACACAGTTTGCTTTTGCCTGTGGACATTGTAATTTCTTGTCTGTAAGGCAGAACAACACCAGGAATTGCAGAGTGTGCCAGTGGTCTACATTAAATTCTTCAGACTGCATAAATATTAGAGAAGAGGTTGCCTAAAAAAACAGGCAATTTAAAAAAAAAATGGAAATAAGAGTGAAAAAGGAATATCCAGAGTGTCAGTAACTGTATTTAGCAAACTGATTCTGTAAAAACATGGCAGATTTTCACTAAGCTTTTTGAGGTGAGTGTTATCAAATGCTGAGCCTTTTGCATCATGCTTTCACATACAGGTTCACGTTCCATCAATTCTGTTGCAGATTGTCTCAAATTATCTGAAAAATAAGGTGTTTTTTCCCCACTCACTTTAATATCCTGACTTCTTAGGTTGGGTGTACAACATGTCGTAGATCCTAATGATGCTTGTAGCATGATGACCTTAGAAAATAATGGGATGGAAGGGCTATGGCTGGGTTCAATTCCTTTATCCTCTGTGTTCTTCATGGCTGGATGCCCCCCACCAGCTCTGCATATACTAAAATCCACCTTAGCCCTATTGTGCACAAGCAGCTCTCCCAGGCAGGGAAGAGAAAATGAGATAATATGGTTTCTGGATTTAAAGCAGCAAATGACATGGGCACTCTGAAGTGCTCAGAAATCTCTTTTGCTGGCTGTGCCTACAGCTCTGCTCGTTGCCTCCAGTGATCCTCCCTGAGTCAGTCCTTTATTTCAGCACATTCCCCCTTGTTGAGGCGTGACCCAACAGCTCATCAGGTTGGAACACAAACCCTCAGCTTTGCTTCTATTCACCAGGGGCTGGATGAGAAAGAGTTACCGAGCTCAGACCCTGAAGCAAAAATAAGGGATGTCTTCTGTGGCTCCTAATGATTCCTCCGGTTAATTCAGGAATGGCATTGACAGTCTCCAGGGAGAGCTACACTTACTTTTTCTTAGCTGGCGGCACGACTGCTGTAAAATAAAGGCTTTGAAAGGAATTCTTGAAGGGGAATTTTTACACTAAGAGGGAGTCCTCAGGAAAAAGGAAAGTTATAAATTACTCTGCATCACTACAGGTGTTCCTCGGGGATCACCGGGAGGCTATTCAAATACATTAATATTTGCCTAAATATCTCTAGGAAAATTATCTACATTTATTTTCAATGCTATGTGCCTCACACACTGCTGTCAAATAATAGTTACCCTTAAACACTGCCTGAAATATTTTTATTGCAGCAAATTATTTCTGTAATAAAACACAGCACTGACATCCCCAGCTTTGTCAAATAACCCAAAAAAATACACCACCAAAACCCAGACAGAAGATCCTCAGCTGTAAAGTCCTTGGTCTGTTGCACCACACGTATTATGCCTTTCTTTATCTTTGACTTTACTAGAATAGAAGGAAAACCCAACTTTCAAAACAGAACTTCGGAGAAACAAAATTTATGCAAACTCGTTCCCATTATTTTTACCTGCAAAGTCATTTTTCTCGTGATTCCTGCGAGCGTGTGTTTATTACATCCTAAATCTGCAGTGCTGCCCACCAGCCAAAGAAACCAGCCTTTCTCAGGTGTGACTCACGAGGTATCACCACTTCACCTCCAGAGCTCTTACTGGAAGCCTACAGACACCAAAGGAATTAATACCAAAGTATTCCTCATTTTAATGTAAAATTAAGGGGTTTGTTACATGAATCCCTAGAAAACTGAGGAACATCCTATCAGGACATGAGAACAAGAAATAGACCCTTTTACTTTAGTGATTGAAACAACACATTCTGGCACTTTTGGGAAGTCACAACTACCTGCAAGCTCATCCGTGGATGGGAAATACATTTGTCAAGTTCAGCAAGGACAAACTTTTAGCAAAAAACTACCATCACAATTGGCACTAATTGGGAGTTAAATTGACAACTGGAACTGAAGTATCCTGACAGCACCAGGGGTGGGCCCTACAGGTAGGAATTGAAAACCATTTACTGGAGCAATGTTGGAAAGACTAAACGATCATAAGGCATCTGCAGAATATCATGTGGAAGGCTCTACTTAATTTTTCATACTGTCACTTCAGCATTTTGCATGCACACTTGGACAACATTTCAATTCACTGCGAGAAAGAGAAAGTGTTCAGATCAATCTATTGAAAAGTACACAACTTCCAACTCTTTACAAACAAAATGTTAAATGTTAGCTTTTTTTTTTTCTTTGGAAGATTAGACATTTTTGTGGCTTTAGAAAAACATGACAAAGAAATTTAAGTGAATAATGCTCTGGTATCATACAGCATTCCCTCTTATTAAGAAAAAAAAAAAAGAAAAAAGAAGAAGCAAACTAAAATAAAATCACAAAACACAAGCAACCAACAACAAAAACAAACAAAACCCCAAACAAACCCCTTACCCAACTTTTAAGTTATTTTTCACATCACAGATTGTTTCCCACTTCATTAAAGAAAATACAGACAGCTTAGGAGGTGCCTGGATTCATAAATAACTGATAAAATATCTCTTTGAAGTTATAGCCTGTCCACTTGTGTGGCTGATGTAAAAGTGTTTTAAGTTGTCTCTACTTAAACTGTGGTTATATCCCCCAGACTGGAGATGAGGGAGTATGAAAATGTTCAGCCTTACTCAGTGATGCTCCCAGAAACCTCCAGAAATGAGATTTTCAGTGCCTGAAGATATGTCTTGTTTGTTAACTCCAAGTGAAATCAGTAAAATATTTTTACACTGTATTAGAAAATGAGAGACTGTCGGCTCAGTCAAACTGTTCTTGTTTAAATTTATACTTTAGATTAAAATTTCTTCTTGGAACTTGTACTTAGAAAGAAAAAAAAACCCATTACTTTTATCAGACTTCTATTAAATGTTGTATACTGTATTTATTGTCTTTGCAGCTACGTTTAATTAAGAAGAGTTTTTCTTAGACCTAGTTACACTCCTGCTTACAAAGCTGATTTAGACTATGCAAACTGCAGCACTCTATGCACTATACAGTCACCTCTTCCCCTTCAGAAGCACACAAAAGGCAGGGGGAATTAGTATTTTCCATAAAGGATGCAGTAGCAAAATAATTGATACATTTCAGCTTCTGGGAGTTTGTTAAACATAAGTAGGAAAATTAGTGTATAATTATGGTTGCAAAACAACAACAAAAATTGAGGGCTCAGAAGGCAGTGTTGACTTTGCAACATTTCAGATATTGAATATTTTATGGCATGCATTTAAATCATAGATAACAAAACATACAAGTGTGTATTAGAAGAAAAAAAGGAGAAATCTCCATAATATGGGGTTCTGATTTATGTCATTCTGTGAAAACTCTTACAAAGGATTAACATAGGACTATGTCACACCCTATGAAACCTGTCCTGGGGCTGTGCTGCACCTACATTTCACAAGGCTTTTTTCCACTCAGGGAAGCAGCTCGTAATTCATCCCTTAAAATAATAATAGCCTTAGTTCTATACATTTCTGGTTTGCATCACTTGAGTACAACAGCCTTTCCAGGCAGCCATCATAAAAAATCACAAGCTCAATTCAGGAACGAAAAGGAAAACATTCTGAAGGAACTTGTCTAATTAAAACCTTGTTTACTTTGCCTGAATGTATCACTTCAACAGAACTAGTCATGAGTTTAAACAAGTAACATTTTGCCATTTCCTTGTTAAGAGAGAAAATGTGTGCTGGTGAAGAAACCAGAGCTTGCACAAAGCATGGCTAATGTAGAACATACAGCTCCAAGCTATTTATAAGTGCTCCCTGCATTTCCAGGTTTGGTTTTTACAGTAACACAGCCTGAAGCACTTAACTGTGAAAACATGATGCCTCTCCACTGCTCCTCCTACAGGAAAATGATTTCTCCTCTAAAGGCCTAACCCAAGCACCCTCACATCACGGGAAAAATCTTCATTGCTCTAAACGGCAAAAGTTGCCCAACTCCCTCATCCCACAAGCCATAGAAAAAAGTCTGTGTTTAACTGTGTGAAAAGACACAAACCACCTAAGTCAGAAGGCAGAAAAGCTCCACAGTCACACTAAAACACCCACCTGAGCTCTCTCCATAAGGAGCTGACCCGGCTGTGCTCTTTGTGAGCCCCAGTCACACAGTCTCACTGGTTCCCTCCCATGCGGGTTTTGCAGAGCACCTTCTCCCAGCCCTGGCACAGACGTGCCACAGCAGTTGTGCATGGCACAGGGGCTGCTCTTCCCTGCCCAGCTCGTTTTCCAAATCTCTCATCACAGAGACAAAATAGGCACCATGTTATTTTGTGTCCAGAAACAGGGAAATTCAAAAGAAGTCCAGGGAAAGTTCTGGGAGAACCTGGGGAGTGTTGCCAGTGGAGTGGTGTCAGAGACAGTGCTGACCTGACTGACCATCGGTGTTCTTTTGTGTCTGGACCCAACTGCTGATTCATTTATTGTGAGTCAGAGAACATTGAAAAAACCCAAACAAACACCTTTGGTTGCCTTCATGCCCTCTTTTGTTCTCTCCATGTTTTGTCAAGTTTAACAAGGACAAGTTCCAGATTCTGCACCTGCGATGGGGCAACCCCAGATGGACAGATGGATTTGGGAATGAGGCTGGAGAGCAGCAGCATGGAAAGGGCCCTGGGGGTCCTGGTGGTGCCAGTTGTCCCTGAGTCAGCAGTGCCCTGGCAGCCAGGAGGGACATCCCTGTCCTGGGGCATCAGGGAGGGGATTGTCCCGCTCTGCTCTGCCCTGGGGAGGCCTCACCTCAACATTGGGGCAGTTTGGGGGGGCACAATGTAGGGAAGGGATTGAGCCATTGGAGAGTGTCCAAAGGAGAGAAATGAGCACGATGAAAGGCCTGGAGGGGACATACAGGGAGTGGCTGAGAGCACTTGGCTTGTTCAGCTGGAGAAGAGGGGACTGAGGGCAGAGCTCATCAGGGTCTGCAGCTTCCTCATGAGGGGCAGAGGAGGGACAGCTCCATCTCTGCTCTCTGTGAGCAGGGACAGTAGCCAGGGAATGGCTGGAGCTGTGTCAGGGCAGGCTCAGGTTGGATCTCAGGCAAAGGTTCTTCCCCCAGAGGCTGGTTGGGCACTGCCCAGGCTCCCCAGGGCAGTGGGCACAGCCCCAAGGCTGCCAGAGCTCCAGGAGGGTTTGGACAATGTTCTCAGGCTCATGGTGGGAGTTTTGGGGTGTCCTGGACTTTGATGATCCTTGTGGGTGCCTTCCAACTCAGGATATTCTATGATTCTGTGATTCTACTTACAAACAACAACAGTTACTACATTAACTACACCAGATTTTTGCTTAAAAACTGTTATTAAACCAGGTCCTAACCCATTTAAAACATCCCGAATAACACATGTTCCATAAAACAGGAGCTACAACACCCCAAATCTGGTTTTCTAATGCTTTTCCATTTTATTATCTATGTCATTGTGGATTCAGTGACTGTCTCCTGTGAAGGAACAGTGGCATTTGGTACAGCACAGATTTCACAGCACATCTGCCGTGGTGCTGTAAGTGCATGCAGAGGAGACTGAGAAAATGCAGCAGTGGATATCAAGTAAAAGTTCTGTCTAACTAATCAAGTCCACAGGGACAGCATGCAGTGTCACAAGACATATCACTCTACACTTGAATGAGGTTGTCAGCCATGGGGAGGCTGCAAACTGCTGACAGCAATGTGCAGTATATGGAGCCTTATAAAGTAGGCACAGTGGCTTTGTAAAGTTCCTGTTTCTGTGGGTGAAGGGAAAAAAAAAGAAAAGAAATCAAGTACAAAAGGGTATTTACAAATCTGCCTTTCTCTGTTGCTGTGGATAAAACCAAACTCTTTTGAAGTGTGCTGCACGAACACGAGAAAGGTTACTTTGCAGGTTTCTCAAAATGTATATATACATTTCTAAGTGTACAGATCAAAACAATAAGGAACTTATTAAAATAAGAAAGATATAAAGCTATTAGTGAGCGTCCAAAGGAGGGGCACAAAGATGGTGAAGCATGAAGCTGTGTCAGGGCAGGCTCAGGTTGGATCTCAGGCAAAGGTTCTTCCCCCAGAGGCTGGTTGGGCACTGCCCAGGCTGCCCAGGGCAGTGGGCACAGCCCCAAGGCTGCCAGAGCTCCAGGAGGGTTTGGACAACGCTCTGAGGGACAGGGTGGGATTGTTGGGATGTCTGTGCAGGGCCAGGAGTTGGACTGGATGGTCCTTGTGGGTCCCTTCCCATTCGGGATATTCTATTCTAGGATTCTATGAAAATGCCAAATAAATGTGATATGAATACAGGCAAAAAATAAAATCCCCAAACTGGAATGTTTGTGGCATTATATAGAGAACTCTCATAAATTCAGCAATCACCTTAAGAGATAAGTATTCATACCCTTCTTTACAGATGTGTGCACTCAAGGAGAGATGCTTATTTTGAACTTGATCCTACTGAATATGATGACTAAAATTGACATTAAAAGTACCTATTGCTCAAATCCATTCCAAGAAGTTGAAGAATGACAGCAAAACATACTCAAGTCACTCAAGAAAAGCACCTCACTTTAAAAAAGTGGTCAGGTTAATTCCCCTTATTAGTCTCCCAGATTATTCCACTTATTAGAGCAAATACATTGAGAATGCCTTTATTACTATATATTCCTGCAGGACAGCAATGAAAAAGCACCTTTAAACATGTGCAGTTGCATTGCAACACTTAAAGCTCTGAAGAAGGGTCTTTATGCCTAGAAACTCTTTCTCCTGGAAAAACTGAGCAGCTTAATAAATGACACTACATATAAATCCTGTCTTGACAAACTTTCTCTGCACTCCAGAAACTTTGGTACAAGATCTTTTTAATTAACAGAAGGAACACATGGACTCTACGTCCAGGCTTTTATTTGCAAAGAGATTTGTGTTCTGTCTGTGTTCTTCATAATTAATCTCAATTTTCAGTTCTATTTTGCCAATATATTCAATTCAATTCCATTAGAATCAAATGCTCCTACTCAAGGCCTTTCCACACACTAACATGAAAACCATTATTTAAGTATCAATTTTGCTCTGAGCAGTTCTTAGCTGAATTTTCAGTGGGTTTTGAAGGCACATTTGAGAACATACAACAAATTCTGCCTCTTTGTGTGTATTATTTCTGTCTGTGCAAAACTTATTTTTGTATTTAGTCCCTAAAGCACCTAATTACATGTTTGTACAAACCATACATGGCTATGAAAAGGATCAGCCTCACTCTACAATAGTGTAGAGACAAAAAATGCAACCAAAATCTACATAATTAGATTTGCTTCAAGGAAATTTCCTTTGAAGCAATGAACTGTCAATTAAAAAATTTGTTTGGAGATTACAGTAAAAACCTTCAACATGTAAAAAGCACACGCCAGCAATACTGCCTCTGTAGGGGCACAAAAGCATATTTCTATCCAGAAAATGCAGCAAACAGGTGGCACAGGTTTGATATCATTCTCTCCACACTGTTAAGCCTCTCCACACTAATTCACTATATCACATTTTACTCAGTGTCCTTCATTTAAAGTCTGCAAAAAAAAAAAAAGAAAAAAGAAAATCAAGGGAAGTCACAGAGCAGAAAAAATAGTCAAAAAAGAAAGTCACACAATGAAGGAGATACCCCAGGCTTGCAAACCCCTTGCCAGGGGGCAAAACTGAAAGGCTGGAGGAAGAGTATAAGTGAAAAAGCGATGAGGAGGAACCAGGTAAGTGCAAACCTACTGTGAGTCCTGAAAAGCAGGTTATTTTTAAATTGCAATGGATAACAAACCCGTGAGGGTGACAAAGGACAAACCACAGCCCAACTTCACGGAGCAGGAAAGCGTTTTGCTGGTGACACTCTGCACACCTTTAAGTTTCGGGAAGAAGGGTTGCCAAGAACTGTGATTGAGGGAGTCGCTGCTTTTGCAGTCGGGAAGGATTCAGGGCAGCTCTGAAAGCTGTGGAGCACCTCTGCTCCCTCTGACTACACAGCAGAGTCTGAAAGCACTCACAGCACTCGTGAGCCTCAGGAAAGACAATAAGTCAGAAACACGGATGAGTGTTCTGGAGAGCGAGAATAAAAATGCAGAGAAGAATTGTAAGAATATTTTAAGTCATTTTAATGAATAAATCTCAGATTGCTCCCTATGGGACACAACTTCACTTCTTGCTCGTTTCCATCTATATCATGCAGTGGTTTAATTATGCAGCAGCCTCAACAAATAGATTGTCACAGCATTTTAGAGTAGCTAATTCTATTCAAAATGCCTGCAGAAGATGGGATAATGTCTTTATTGGTTTGGCTTAGTTTAACCTACCCACTTCTGTTCACTAATGACTCAATTTGGGATATTTTAACCACCAAAAAAACCCTAATATTGTAAGAATATTGAGACCTGGATATGCTCTGAAAAGCAAAGGACTACAAACACAGGATTCTCCTCAGCACTCAAAATCATTTTAAAAGCTCAACTAAATAATTCCAAAAAGAATGGGTTGAATAAAACATTTTAAGATCTGGAGTAAGCACATTGCTGTCTCACTGAAATTGAGATATGTTACTAACCACAGAAAAATAAATGAGAACAGATATATAATACCTGATATAAATGTAAATTGGCACAGCATCAAAAGTCACTGGATACAAAGCTCATTACACCTTCTGACCCCAAGTTTTGATTAGAAAGTGGTTAGAGTAGGGAAAATTTGGGAATGCACTTGACCTGTGTTCTCTTCAATAGCAGATATGACTATTGGCAGTCCCTGTATTATAATATATGCTATCCATTTAGCCACAGAATTTCTAAAATTATCAGGAAATTAAATTATCCATGATTTGGGTTGTCTAGATTTTTTTACTCCATTTCAGTAGCCAGCTAATATGACAATAACATCCCTGGTTATTCAAAGAGAACTGAACTTTAGTGGTAAACAATTCAGGTATTTATACCTGCTCAGTGCCAAATGTGCATTTATGAACAGATCATTCTTTTCTAAGAATAAATCTACGGATAATTCATCCCTGATGGATACAGATGGCTCAGAATCTCTTTTAAGTGCAAAGCTGATTCACTGACTGGAGGTAACTCACTGAGCTACAGAACAAACTAATGCATGGCAACAAGCAAAGGTTTAAGGCAACAGGCAAGCCAGGACACGCAGAACAACATGATAATTTCCCCTGTGTTATCTTCCTAACTCTGAAAGTAAATTACAGAATCCGTGGCAATAATATTATTTCCTCTGTGTGCATACCAGGACCTTCTTATAAACCAGGACCTTGTAATTTGCTGTAAATCCCAAGCTTCCCTTCGTGGTTTTTTTGTTTGTTTGTTTGTTTGTTTTTTTCAATAGAAAACAACCTATAACAACCTTTTGGAATGCACAAGAACATATTGCAAAGGGCTGTTTTGGTACAACTCTTCAGCTGGCAGAGGTGAGGAGTGGTGACTAATGATATAAAAGAAGGGATGTGTACATGCTTGTGGGGGCTTTTTGACAAATGGAATATGCATAATTTTGTTGAAAATAGCAGGTTAGCTCACCAGGAGACCATGCCCTTAAAATGAGGTACATCTAAAGTATGGATATTAGAGGAGAATTTTGGAATCACAAAGCACCCCAGATTCAAATTCCTCAGAAGAGCCTGAAAGGCTGAAGACCTTCTCATGCCACACATTTATAAACTCAGAGAAAAAAAAAACAAATCTTGCTTACCCGGCCAACCAGTATTGGTTCAGGTCCAGAAAATTCTTCTAATACAAACATTTGATTCCAAACCCAGCCTCTCTTGGAACGGTTCAAAACTCTTTGTTCTTCATTTAGCCTTTTTAGTCCTGTACTGGATCCACTTGGTAGCACTTGAGATTGATTCATTGGAGCCATATAAATGGAAGGAAGGACAGTAATCCATAATATTATTAATGGAGTCCATGTATCCATAAGCATTTCCGTTAGTCTTTCTGGCATTGTACCACGAGCTACGCAAATCACCACAGAAATGAAATTATTATTTTGCTTTCCTCCAGACTGTAGCAATCCAATTCATCATGCAGTACAGAACATTTACTTACAGCTCCTCCATGTGTTTACAGCACAGTCAATGTAAAAATAGCTCAGATGATAAAAACATGATCCATTGAGTTTTTCAGTCATTAAAGATTCCTGGTGGGGGAAAAAAATAAAATGGTCAACTCAGTGACTAAATAGCCTAGGAAAGCATTCTGAAACATCTTACTTACTTTTACATCATGAACAATACATGTTAGGTTTTAAATGTGTAGTTCATAATATTATTGCATATTAAATGGGTTAAAAATTAATTAAGTGATTCTGTAAATTCTGTCATTGCCTGAAATAGTGAGAAAAGACCCAGATGAATGATTACACAGGCTCGGGAAAACATTTAATTCTGAGAGCTGGAGGTGTTCCAGGCCAGGTTGGACAGGTCTTGGAGCAACCTGGTCTAGTGAAAGGTGTCCCTGAACACAGCAGGGGGTTGGAATGAGATGATCTTTAAGGTCCTTTCCAACTCAGACAATTCTGGGATTTTACCTGCAGTTTTTCTCAGGGTCTGAAGAAGCTCCCAGCCTTCCTGCTGGCTGGGACAATTTAATGTGGTCAATCATAAACACCTAATATGTCAAACAAAATAATATTCTTGTATTCTTATTCTCCTTCCTCCACAAGAAAAGAACCAAAACCAATAAAACAAACTTCTCCTACGTGTACAAGGCTCCAGCAATCCACTGGCAATTTAGTCATCACCTCACTGCAGCAGCACATTGCCCAGCAAAACCTTCCCAGCCCAGCAGAGGAACAGCACTGGTAAATCCTCTGTGACATCCATTCAAACCAGAGCACTACCAGACCCTAAGGAAGCTCAGTTATGCACATCTGCACTACAGATCTCACTGTCTCTCTTTCAGAGAAAACACACAGTCGTGTTTTACTTCAAAGACATTTTTCTTGACAGACATTTGGGAGCATTTTGTCTTTCTTTCCCTGCCCACCCTTTCATGTAGCAGAAGGTCACATCAGGTTTCATCTCAGGGTAAATATTCCTTGAAATACAACCTAGCAGAGCTGATGCCACTGTGATGGCAAAACCTGAAATGCAGCCATGGATCACCTGGAGAGCTTGATGGGACGTGGTTCAGGGGAAGGGCTGCATTACAGCTGCTTAAAGAGGCTGCACTTCTGTCAAAAGATTCCTGATATATTTTCTTTAACTGATTCATATCCAAGCCATCTCTCACTATATCCAACAGAGGTAGAAATGTCTATTCTTAAGCTTACACTGTGTCTTAGGCTGTTTTTCTCGATTTAAAATGAGTTCTCAGTGTTACATGCCTATGAAAATGCTGAGGGCTTAGGGTGGTTTTTTTCTGATAGTGGAGGTTTGTTGTTCTTTTCTTAGGTTCATACACACTCATGGCAGAAAATATCTGTAAGCATGTAGAACACCAGTAAAAGTAAGCTGTTATTTTAAAAGCAATGTAAAAAGTATTTTCTTTTTTATAATTCATTAATTGCTAAAGCAGCTGTGAAATCTGCTGCACAAAAGTCTGAAACTGTGAGAAACTTGTCTTGTTAGAAGGGGAGAAGAGCTGCTACCAAAGTAAAACTCAATATCTCAAGCAGCACGGAAGAGCAGGGAGCTAATAGTGCAGTGCTGGGACAACACATCCAGGATGAGGGAATATCCATTACAGACACAACTGTGAGGCTGATGGGCCTCACTGCCAGCTGAGCTGGAAACAAAGAAACCAGAGAACACAGCAAGCTCCTGCAAGGAAATTTGGGGAAAAATGTGAGGGAAGCAAGAGAGGCCTTCGATCCCTCATCCTTCTCTCCATCCCAGAAAAGGAGGAGCAACAAACAGTCTCATGGCTTGATGGGAAGGGTTGGTCAAATCACCACCTGAAAACCCTCTTTAGTTGAGGGAATTAAATGGAGTTTACTGCTTCCTGGGACGTGATAAAAAGAGATTTCCTGGGGCACATTTGGTGGTAGAAAGTATCAAAAGAGAGAAAAAGCTAAACTTTCAGTGACAGTGGTGAAGTTTGCTCATAGGGGTTCATATCCCCTTTGACATGTGGGGGTGTGTGCCAGCCAGGGCACAGATTTTTCTGATCTATTCAGTGGAGCAAGAATCAAAATACAGGATAAATAGAACCACTTCAAAACAGAGTACGAGTCATCATCTTCAAACAACATCCAGGATGAAATTCAAAACTGGGGGTATAAACTGAAAATCCAACTTAAGAGTCCTTTTCTGTAGCTGAGTTTCCAGGTTTTATTTTTGACCCAGAAACAGTCACCCCAGAAACAGAATAGTATGTTACACCTCACTCTGTCCAAACCTTAAAAACAGCCAAAGTGGGTCAGGATTGATTTTCTTACTCTTCTAGTACAAGTCGTCATAGTTCTATTATTATTATTTGGTCTTGTTAATAAAGAAAGCAAAATGCTTCTTTTCATATTCAAGAAGCTTTTTGAAAACAATTCCTAATTAATCTACACAGGCTGCCTTCTAAAAGAGATGAAATAAATGAGATAAAACAATGTGATGCTAGCAGAAACATTTTTGTTTGAAGAAAGAACAGGATATTTGGGTTTCAGACTGTCACTCCTCAATCCTTGGCAAGCATTAAGTTCATTTCAGTGCAACCCTCCCTGGTTCCTCCCCCAGACTTCCTGCTTGTTACTCTTCACTTACTCCTATCAAATTTAGGTCCTATCCACTCACACTAATGCTTCAGATTCACTGTGACTGCAGTGTCCTCACAGTAGCTCTGTATTCAGCAATACCTTAAGGCAAACGAGTCAAAACCACATCAGAAATGTTAGTGATGCACATCCCGTGTTGTTAAACCTCATTCAGTGGAACAACCCCGTGGAAGCACAGTTACACAAGCTCACTGAACACCAAGCTGTGGGATTCTCAGCAAAGCTGGGCAAGTGTTGGACAGTGCAGGGCAAAGAAAAGAAATCCACTGGGCCTTTGGCACATGCTGGTTCGGCAGAGGAATGTGTTCAGCATGTAACAGAGCTGGATAAAATTCTCTACAGTTTAACCTGCACTGCAGGAGCATTTTAAGAGCTATTTGAGAAACAGACCCTCCTTTAGGATTCACAGCTCTATCAGTGAATCATGGCAGCAACTTTGTGCAATGCACGGAGATAGTATAGACCTCAGATTTCTTTACCAAATTGAGAAGTTGCTTTTCTTCTCCATTCCTGGAAGCAGAACACCATGGATGTGATTGGGAGCTGATGGAAGGCATTATTAAATACTTGGCTGTGCAATTTTCACATTTGCTAATAGGAAAATCAAGAAATACCTGGCAGCTAAAAAGCAATCTTCTGGATTAGATACGTAGGAGAAACTGATTTGGCTACTGAATCAGGTTGCTATTAAAAAGCCACATGTAAAGGCAGACCTGGCAATCAAGGAGGACCAGAGCAGGTAAGGCACAGTGGCACTTCCTCTTCTTGTATTATGCCAGGGTCTAAAGAAGTGGTGAGTATGGAATGACAGCAGAATTATTCCAGTGAAGCCAGAACTACCTTTTGCTAAGCAACCAAAAGAGGACAAGTACAGGGACCTTAAAGAGTGCATTTCATAGAACCACAGAAACACAGAATGAGGTGGGTTGAAAGAGACTTTAAAGCTCATCTCGATCCACCCCCTGCCATGGGCAGGGACACCTTCCACCAGCCCAGGTTGCTCCCAGCCCCGTCCAACCTGGCCTTGGACACTTCCAGGGATCCAGGGGCAGCCACAGCTTCTCTGGGCAACCTGTGCCAGGGCCTGCCCACCCTCACAGCCAAGAATTTTTTCCAATATCCCATCTATCCCTGCCTTCTGTCAGTGGGAAGCCATTCCCCCTTGTCCTGTCCCTCCAGCCCCTTGTCAATAGTCTCTCTCCATCTTTCCTCTTGGCCCCTTCAGGCCCTGCAAGGCCACAATCAGGTCACCCCAAAGCTTTTCTCCTCCAGGCTGAACAATCCCAGCTCTCCCAGCCTTTCCTTCCAGCAGAGCTGCTCCATCCCTCTGATCCTCTTGGTACCTCCTCTGGACTCTCTCCAGCAGCTCCATGTCTTTCCTACTACTCCATCCTCATCAAGACTTTGCTAGTGTTGATAAAAGTGCTTTTTTTGCTTTGAATTTCCACATGTTCAAATGGCTTTGGGCTCTTTCCTTTAACAGAACTTCACTGTTGTTCTAAGTGGTCTCCCTGTACAATATATACAACTACAGATAAATTCTAATCCAGCAAAGCTGTTTACAAAACAGCTTTAGTTCTCCATTCATCCCTGAGAGGGGAGAGTGATATTTAAAATATAAAGAATTTCTTTAATGTAGCAAATAGATGAAAGAAAATGTGGCATTACGTTAGGTAGCAGAGATTCAAATAACTGTGTTATGTTTCAAAAACTTAACTCTGTGTTCATAAATTTTGTTCTCATTTCACAGCCCATAGAGAAGTACAGATAAAGCTGAGTGGTTTGTTGTCTACTTACTGTAGGAGCTGATAGAGTTTTAGAAAAATATTATTCTCTTCACAGGGACTTGAATCTTGGAGCACTACTCATAAAACTCTAGGCCATGGAGTGCTTAAGTCTTGTGTAAGTACAACACAGAAAGTGGTTACAACAAAGCAGAAGTTTATAACCTCACAGTATTCACACACCAACTTCAGAAATCAATGCAATATACACTACAAACTCTTTTGGAACTAAAATCTACCCAGGTTACAGGTTCAGTCCCTGCACAGTTAGAGCCAGGTATGGCAGCAGACAGCTGCAACAGTTCCCATTTTGTGCATGAGTGGTGGAAAGCTTTACAATGTTATGATGAGCTCTGATGGGGTTCTTTTCCCAAAAATTACTTTAAAATCATTTTGTAGCTTTAAAAGGTGAACACTGCAGTGCAGTAGATTTGTTAAAAAGATTAATAAAGTTAATAAAGGTAATAGAAGATATAAACTACTTACTGAAAAAGAAGCAAAATAAGATCATAAAAAGCTTTAACTAAAAAAAAATTATTTTTTTTTTAGTTAAACCACAGAATATTCATCTGGTCAAATGAACCACTTTATTACAATGCCAGTGCACTGATTTACACCGTGATCTTAGTTTAAAAGATTTTATAGCCACTTTAGTGTTTTTTCACACAAGAGACATGGAGGGTTGTCTTAAAAATTACAACAAAGTCTTTATTTTATTCTCAGTGTTGATATGCAGCATCTAAGCCCTTTGACCTCCCTATTTCATTATGGCAGATTTTATCAGTTCCTAAGCAACTATTATCAAGGTAAACCCCCCCCTTGAGTACTGGTTTCTTTAAATAATTTACACTAGAAATACCAGACAAAAGTTGATGATTTTTGCCTAAAGTTGTTTGGGGGTTTTTTTGTGGAATTTTCAGGATCCATTATATTTTGCACATTAAATGTGTAATTTCTACCTTTGATGCTAATTCAGTATAAGAGAATCCACACTGCAATACAAGCAGCTTCAAATAATTGATGAGAGGTGTTCATTTACTGACCACCCAGAGAGTTCCAGTGGACTCTGTGTGATTCCTTTAGAGCCTTGAAATTCCACCCAGACACCCACATGGGCTTCTTATCCAGAAGAATTAATTTAACTTAATGTCTGCCAGAAACAAGGATCCTTAACACTACAAAACAGAGCTGTGGGTAAGTTTTCATAAAGGTTAGGAGAATAAAATAGGAAGGTTAAGCAGGTGTCCTTGATAAAAATTTACATCTTGTGGCTTCCTTTATCTGAAATTCATTAGGCAACAATGAGTTTCTCTTTACACTATCACACATTTTCCACAGCTCATGATCAGGGTTTGTATTTCCCCTCTCAATAGGTCAGGAAAACTGGGATCCACTATGGCTGTCTGTACACAGGTACGTTGTACCAGTGTTTCCTCTGGCATCAACCAAGCAAATTCCTTATTATTGCTAAATTTACTCCTTTTTTTTTTTTTTTTTTTTTTTTTTGCCTACAGCTATTTCTCAGTTTCCTGGATTTTTGTCCCCACAGTATCGGAAATATCTTTTCGTTTGGTTCTGGTTTTTTTTATTATTATTATTATTTATTTCACACTGTTCTTGTTCCTTAAACTTTTTTAGGTTTACTTTTACCTCTGTAGGTATTGGCTACACAACAACTTATGCTTCCTAGCCCCATTTCTCAAGGATTCAGACAGGGTCCTTTCCCAACAACAGCAGCAACACGATGCAAAGGCTTCCCACCATGATAAGAACCACTATATTTCCTTCACTGATTCCCAGCTGGCAGCACAACAGAGCCTTAAGTTTTCAGTAAAAAAAATACTAGGTCTCAGTGCTCCAGTCCCACTTGTAGGAATTCTTCTTGCTCTTCGTCATAGAATCACAGGTAGTTTGGATTGGAAGAGACCTTAAAGCTCATCTCATTCCACCCTCTGCCATGGGGAGGGACACCTTCCACCAGCCCAGGTTGCTCCAAGCCCCGTCCAACCTGGCCTTGGACACTTCCAGGGATCCAGGGGCAGCCACAGCTTCTCTGGGCAACCTGTGCCAGGGCCTCCCCACCCTCACAGGGAACAATTGCTTCCCAATACCCATCTATCCCTGCCCTCTGTCAGTGTGAAGCCATTCCCCCTTGTCCTGTCCCTCCAGGCCCTTGTTCAAAGTCTCTCTCCATGTTTCTTGCAGGCTCCCTTCAGGCACTGCAAGGCCACAGTTATGTCACCCCAAAGCTTCTCTTCTCCAGGCTGAACAATCCCAACTCTCTCAGCCTTTCCCTACAGCAGAGCTGCTCCAGCCCTCACCCTTACAAGGACTGTGATAAGGTTTTTAATTTGCCAATAAAGTGGAACAAAACCAAAGTCCACCAGAACCATGACCAACAAATAACCATGTCATCCTCACCTGCACACCTTTGCTCTACACTCACCCTGTTTCCAGTACATATCCGTTAAATTGTACCTGAACGTGATTGAAATCCTCTTGGATAAGGCAGCATTGTCATGCTGCAAAGGAATGAATACTTCTTGCCATAAATAACAACTCCTATTCTTCAGTGGATTACTCATTTGGGCAAAGATCAGTCAGGTACTCCCAAAAAATTAAAATTAAGAAGCGATTCTCCACCTAACTGTGAGACCAGAGGGACTGAGGCTGTAATCAGACACGCTGCCATGGCAGTAGCTCAGATCCTGCTCACAGTGCCCACTGCAAAGTGCCACTTGCATGCCCTGGCTAGACTTTACTGCCTCTTATCTGCCAGCAGAACTGTGTGTGCAGTCACTCCCTAACCCAGTTCTGTCAAAATGATCTTGTTAACTTAAACGCCTTTAATAGTAAGGTGTTTTTAAAGCCAAATCATTTTGACAGAGCTGGGTTAGGGCATTGCTCATGCTATTATTCCACCAAGAGCAATTTTAATTTAAGAGGTTCTTATCCCACCCCCCCCTCAGCCCCCACAACATGCAAGCTACACATTTCAAATAATTCATCTCCATCCCCATCCCTTCTCTATTGCAGTCCCTGCAGTTGTGCTGTTTGTAATCAACACTGCAAGACACATCAATGAAATGTGGGTTAACAAAAGAATTTTCAACAAAACCCTGTTTCAAGAAGTCTTTTCCTTCAAGTTTTTAACCCACAACTAAAAAGCCCATAAACTACAGAACGACGACAGGAAGTTTTGGAAGCAACTGTGCTGACAAAAAGCATGTGAAGTTTGACTATATGCTTCAGAGAGCAGTCAGAGAAATAGTTGAATCAACAAAACTGAGTGGAGAAGAGGAGAAAACAGGCAATTAGGGACAGTAAACTTAAATCTCTGATGGACCCATGGCAATCCGGTGTGCCTCTGTTCATCGGTGTTGGAAGATTTTAGGGATGGAAGCCTCCCCCCTGCCCCAACCAGGCAACATCAAACTGCTGTTCAGACCAGGGGAACTCCTGTGAACCAGCACATCCCACTGCACAGGCAGAGGGGCTGGCAGTGGCCTCGAGCCAGCAGCCACACTCCGGGCCAGGCACGTTCCAGGCATTGCTGGAAGTCACAATTATCCCGGGGAGCTGCACTGAATTTCCCCGACTAACAGTGATTTTAAGGGACTGTTACGTCACCTGGAGTTAGCTGGAACACAGAAAAGCATTAAAGCATTATCCACACATCCTTTCCTCTGGCCAAGCACCTGAAATTTCAAAGGAAGGGAAATGAGATGGGAAGTGTTACACGATTGCAGGAGGGTGAATTATACTTCGTGCTGTCAGGGGATCCTGCCAATGCAAGTGCAAATCTATTGTCCGAGTTTATTTTGACATATTACTCATGGCAATTTGCTTATGGCTGCCTGGAAAATCAAAAGGAGACATCTAAAGCATTATTTATTTCAGCAGCAATGGCAACAGACACCATCTCTCTCTTTCTTTACCCTGCACACGGAGTAAATCAGTGAACAGAGATATCCCACTTTATTTTTTTTAAGCTTAGTCATGCACTGCTACTCTTTACAGTTAAACACTTCTGAACAGTTCTTTAGGTTATTAAGTGAGTTCCTAAGCTTGTGTCAAATGCTAAGGGACTGCTTTAAGCACAGGGTTAGTCTCTGCACTGGATAGAGCTGATGGAGTCCGTGTACTTGCACTGAGGAAGTACAGACATGCACAAATGCACATGCAGGTACAAAAATGTAACAGTTTCTTCAGTATTTAGACCTTTAATATTTATTGAGAGGTTCATTAATCAATCTAGAAGGTTATTATTAGCAAAAGTGGGACACTTCAGTTTTAGGGGTCTGTTTCAGAGGTAGAGAGAAGGAAGGTTTAAAAAAGCTTTTCTAAGATAAATTCCTCTTCCTTAGTTTCCTTACTCTTGTGCTTTAACTGGGAAACACCATAACTGGTGGAGATGAGGATATAGGTCATTACACAACTTGACTAATGCTTTGGGATAAGGAAAAAATTACATGTACATGACATTGAAATATATCTCCCTTAATCAAAGTAATCTATTGTAACAAATTGTTATTCTGTGACTTCTCAACATGATACTTAACATCTACAAAGACTATTTTAGATAAGTGACTATCTATTTTTTATATATATAATTTTTGGCAAATATTTACTATTAGGAAATCCCTTTCTGAAAAAATCCAAACAAACAAACCCCAAAAGAGTATCCTGAACCTGTGATGTAATGCTATTTTTTTAACTTCTACTGGTATCAACAGAATTGCTTATTGGGGATATTTTTGTTGCTCTTTGGTAGTAAAATCAATATGGGCCAACTTTATAGCTGCCAAGGCTCAGACTCTTTGTATATAAAGCTGTCAATCTTTCCAGAGGTGTTCACTACTTTAGAGAACCAGAATGCATTAAAAAAAACCCTCACCAAGTGTGCTGTTAGAACTTTCAAACTATTTTTTCCCTTTATGATTCCTTGCACTGTGTAGTGCTCAGGATTTTCGGTCATGGATCCAACAGGAATGGGACAAAGAGGCCCCATGTGCTCCACAGTTGGAAGCTGAAGTTTCCTCTCCAGTGAAATGTGTATCTACAACATTTTAAGGTTGTTTTGGGTTTGTTTGTTTGTTTGGGGTTTTTGGATGTGGGTTTGGGTTTGTGGCTTTTCCGTGTGTGTGGATTTTTTTGGTTGAATTTGTTTTTCTTTTTCATGACAGCTGATAAAAGAGGAATAGACATTAAAATGACAACATGGCTATTTTAGCTCTACCATAGAACAAAAGGTGTTTGAAACTGTCCCTTTCAACTCCTTGCACTTAGAAAAGAAAAAAAAAAAAAAGAAAGGTTTGGGGATTTATAGGAGTCAGACACTCCACTGATGTGTGTCAGAACATCACTTCACCTCATGCCATTGTGCTGAGAATCCCATGAGGGAGGCTCAGAACAGAAGGACAGACAACCAAAGCGGTCCAGAAACTTAAACAGAACAAAAATAGTTGCATCAGTGTTGCTTCCATCCTGTAGTAAGAGGAAGAAGTGATCTGAAGTCATTTTTATTCTCTCCAGTCCACTGATTAAAGTGATTTTCCTTGGACTAAAATAGAACTGCATTGCTTATAGACTTAACAGCCTCAGCTCATGCCAACCTCATCCCTCACAGCCATGACTGCTCTAGGAAGGTGTATTACAGATTTTGAAGACCTACATCATTTTTAAAGGAGAGAAGGGAAAAAAAAGCCAAGTTGTGCACAACACAGAGAGCTCATAAAAAGGGAAAACAGGTTGGGCTGTGACTGAGAAAGGTGTTACCCATGCTCTGCCTGGGGCTTTGTTTATCAGGAGAGTTCCAGCAGCTGGGATGTGCTTATCCTGTACTTCCCGAAAAAACATTTAAATATTAATGAAGGACATAAATATCTCGCTTTCTGGGCTTCTTTTTCAGTCTTTATATATATATATATATACAACAGAACTTTCATTTTTATTGGGTTTCTTTAAAGAGCGTTAAGTGTTCTCTACAGAATTAAACAAAACATAATAATTAAGGAAAACCCCATAAGTTTTCCTGGTATTTATTTGGATTCAACTAAGAATATAAAATTATGAGTGGACATCATGACTCAGTGAAAGCTACATATGTATGAATACGTGTGTGTACATAAAAAAAATCTTTTAAAAGGAAAAACGTTAACCTACCTGGACTATGCTCATGTACATAAACATCCACGTGTGTATATGGATTGCAACAAATCTACTCAAATCTCTTCTGCTGAGACATATGAAATTAGAAGTGAAGCTTTTCAATTTTGCATCCTTGAATTTGATGGCAGTTTTATCATTGATTTAAAATGAGTTGTTTGGAAAGAATTAAGGGTTCTTCAGTGTTAGACTTATTCCTTCGGCAGTTGCCAAGTTGAGGTTTTGGGGTTTGGGGGGTTTTTTTCCCCCCATTTATTTGTTTTGGTTTTTTTAATCTAACTTTTGGAAGTGCGCAAAAACTAAAGGCCACAGACTAGAACACAGAACTCAGTCTAAGCTTCAGTGACATTAAGTTTTGATGATCTGTTACTTAAAAGGCAATCAGAGCTGTTACATTTAATCCATGAGAGAGATTCACATCTGAAGTGTTGCAAAACTCAATTAGTGAATTGCACTCCCTCTTGGGTGCATACAGTCCATTTGCATTAGTATTAAGGGCTTGGATATAATATATATACATATAAAGACAAATATGTATTCCTCTGTTTGTATTTATATTACATATAAACATAAAACTATAAAATATATACATGCACATGATTATGATCATCAGTGGCTGCAGAGGAAATGGGTTTGTCAGAGTTCCTCAAACGGAGTTGAGTGTTGGAGCATTGCTTCCCTGCAGAAAGGCACTTCAGCCAAACACACACCAGATTAGAAGGTTGAAACTATGAACTCATGACTGCCAAGACTGACTGTTTTCATAATGTTTTGAACTCCCAAATCTGTTGCAAAGACCTCAACGAGACACACTGAGAAACACCTTCCTGAGCTTGTCTATGACTCGGGCACCACAGGGCACAGGGGACACTTCCCCTGGAAGGTTTCCCTTGCCCAGCTCTAGGACTGGCAGGCACTGCTAATTTACAAGCCAAGCCAAGGTGCTGATCATTCTCAATTTCAAATGATTTTCACAAGGTACATCATGATCAGCACCTTGGAAAATCAATTCTATGAGTGTTATCACTGCAGCTCATGGATGAAGGCTCATGACTAAGGCAGGTAGAAATCAGTCTTTTGTCTGGAGTCAGGTGCTTTGAAATCCATTTGTTGGTAACTGAACTGGTTCAGAAATACTTTTTTTTTTCTTTTCAGCTTGCATTTACTACTCCAGATACCATCAGTACCTAATGTATTTCGGGAACAAAATTTTATTAATGCCACTGAGTTGGCATTATTTACTTGATTTACAAAACGAGAAACGTGCCGAAGAGATTCTAGAACAAAGGGATCTGTCTGAGAGGAAAACAAATAAATATATATATATATATATATATATATATATATACACACACATTTGAAATCTCAAATTGGACTTTACCTTGTTCTCTGTCTGTCTACTGCTCAAATAGTTATGTTTGGAAAGATATGAAGTGAGCCACCTTTTCTATGGCAACAACACTAAGAAAAATGTTGAGTTTCCATGATCTAATTTAATTCTATTGATGTGATCTTCTGGTAGCAATGATGCTTAAAATGTTCCAAGCTCAAATTGCCTTAGCATTTGCCTCCCACTGCAAGAATTTAGGTTTTATTATTTTATACTCGTAGTTGAAAGACTCTTATGACACCACTTTAGTGTATAATGTAAGCATACTACTGTCAGTATTAACAGTAGGTCAGACTTTAATAATATTAAAATGGAAAAGGAATACTGCTAAGATATATGGTTATGAGGTATGCTATAAAAATACCTGTTTTACTAAGTATCATGAGCAGCTGCTTTCTGTCACAAAGCACACACAACCATCACTTAGAAATACACGGCTCCGATAACTTATAGGACATGTTCACATTTCCTTCTCTCTCATAAACTCAAAGGTCAGTATTTCTTTCCCTTTAAAGACTCTCAAGTTTTGGTAATTAAATGATCTGTGAGTATCAAGAGTCAAGTGAGTGGGTTCCAGGCCCTGATTTTCAATAAGTGTCTGAAAAAGTCCCAGCTAAAGTCTGTAGGAACTTCATTTCAAAATGAAGATTTAAAGAGATGAAACCTGCAACTGTGCAAGAGGAGATAGAAAATTCAGGAAGTACTTCAAGGGGTAACAGACCTAAATCTACATCCATGGCTGTTCTTGGAATGGCTGTGTATCCTGAAGGAGGGAGTACAAGTATATTTTTTCCAGAGAAGACAATGCATCATATGTTAGCAGCGATCCAAATACAGTGTCCAGGGATCAAATAAATGTATTTGATAAGGGTGCAACATGGTTGGAAAAATCCTGATGGTTACAAGTGATAAAAAGTGAATTTAAATCTGATTGTGGGACTACTTCTCCCCTTACAACTCTGGTTTGGACTTCAGTAGCAGGAGCTGATGGGAATGACTAAAGGATATTGAAAAAGCACTGAGTGACTTCATCTAAGGAGGATTCTACTTCACCTCACAGTGATGAAAACTTCCTTTATTTTTTAATGAAAGATGCAGAAGGAGTAGCTGTCCTATATGGGGATACTTCTTGTTAAAACCAGTTGCATTTGCTAAGCAGGCACACGTAGTGGTATTGATTTTTTAATATTGAAGAAAATGTCCAAAGTTAGTTTCTTGGCCAGTAGCATGCCCAGTTAACAAATTGCTCAGCTGGATAATTTAACCAACTTACACGAAATACTTTGATCTCTGAGGACACTGAAGGCCCTCAGCTTACAACTAGACATGGAAATCAAAGTTCTCCACAGCAAGGATGCAAGTTTTGGAAAAAGGAAGGACTTAATAGCCAAGGAGAAAGCTGGGAGAGAGCTGGGCTCATTCTGTAAGCAGTAAGGTGGAACAATAAGGTTTAATGGATTAAAATATCATGTAATAATCATTTCCTTTCCCAGGGTTCTTCTGTCACAAATATCCACACAATTAGGCTGGGAGGTGACACTATAGAGAGTTTTTGGGGTTTGATGTTACCAGATTTTATGGGTGTGAAATTTGATAATTTCACAGGTATGCAAAATACTGACTCCTTGTAGATGCTTCATCATTTTATTTAAGAGAGGCAAAATATGTGCAAGGGTAATTTTTCAGTCTTCTGGATTTATTTTTTACTTACTTATATTTACTGAGAAGTCTATTGTCAAATCTCTGCTGGTTCATAGCAGTCTAGTATTGAACACAGAGGAGGATCATCATTCATACAAGAGCACTGCATATTTTTCCTTCTCCTCATTGCAGAGAAACTCTTAAAGAATTTCCAAAAGAGGATGAGTGAAGTTAAGAGGATTCTTTATCTATAGCTTTGGTAGTTATCAGCTCTATTCTTTAATTGAAACTGAAGTGAGCAGCTGTTAGCGTCCCTTCTATTAAGCACTAACATGGTAGATTTGAAACAATAAACAGTTAATGCTATTTGAGTTCTTACAACCAGCATCCCCCAAAAAACATCTGGCTGTGATAACCAGAGCCACAAATGGTGAGCCGTTTATGAGATTAAGTTGGCTGTTTAGAGGTGTCAGCCTTTATAAAACTTGTATGAGTGTTTATTCCTACTTTCAGAGGAGACAGACTCGTTTGCATGAAACAGAGCGTGTGTGTTTGTGCCTGCCTGAAAGACAGAAAGAGGGAGGGAGAGGCGAGGGTACAGACTTTGATACCTGTTGGCAACACGAGCAGGTTTGTGTAGAGCCGTTCTGTGCCAGGTTGGATTGATTCCACCCTATTTAGTCTGGTACTAAACGCAAACTGTTTGAATTGAGACAAATTCAAGACATGACTGAATAGCAACGAACCGCAGAGGAATCCCTGCCTGTGTTAAGTAGTGTCACCTTCATGGCGGTAGGCAGAGTCTAAATAAGGATTTGAATTAATCTCTTTTATATTACCCTCCTAGAAGCTGCCATAGGCTTTCTGTGCTGAAGCTTTGCAGTACCTCCCAGGCTCCCCAGCCAAGCCCGTGCTCAGGTCTGATGCTGCCTAGCAGGGATGCTGCCTGGCAGCTCGGGGCTCCCGATTGGGATGCTGCTACCCGGCAGATATTGTAGCCAAGCAGAATGGAAAGACGTGTTACTCCTCTGCCTCCCTCAAAGGCAAGATGAAGCGTTTAGTGGCACAGCCAGATTCCGGGGGCCACAGAGTCCTACATTTCTTCTCTGAGAGCCTTGGCAGCGAGGGACTGGAGCTGAGGAGCTTTCCCCCTCTCCCAAGTTTCAGCTGGGTGCATTCTCTGTTTAGTCAACCAAAGCAAAACAACTTGTGGGACAAGGATGACTCCTGGTTAGTTATGGCTAAAGATTCATTCCCATCTGAGCTTTTAAGAGGAAGAGCGGTATTTCTGGGATGCTCTCCTCTCCGAAAGTAGGAAAGGAAGCTGTGAAGCCATTCCTATTTATTTACTTATTTAGGGGGTGCAAAGCTTTTGGAGGAGGGAAGATGGTGATAAAACAGGGGGATTTCCCCCCCTCACGGTTCTTCCAGCCTCCTCCTCCCTCATTTACATATCTGGCTGGTGGGTGATTTTTATTCTCAGCACGAAAACTGCAATCTATTTCAATGCATGAATGCAGCCCTGCATCTATTCAACACAGTGAAATAGCCCAGAGACTTATTGTACTAAATAAGAAAACAAGGAAAAGAAACGGGTTCTCCAGCCTTGGAAACAACCCTCTGTGATCCAAAGTCCTTCTGATCGTTTATAGGGGGGTGAAGAAAGGAAGGAAAATAAACCACCCCCAAAAAAACCAAACGGGAGGAGAAATACAATTACCACCACTTCTCCTCTCGTGGGAATAATAATAATAATAATTTTAAAAATCCTAACAAGCGTTTTCATTATCGGGAAATTGAAAACATCTTGACCGAATGAGGCACCACAGTTCAGCCCAATACCGCACCTATGGACGAGGAAGGCGCTCGCACAGCGCACCTTGCACGCACACAGAGCCCAAGTCAGACAGAAACCCGCGGAGCGAGAGCCCTCTGCCAGCCAGCCACAAATTGTATTAATAAAATGAATACTCACTCTTTCAAGGAGCAAGGGAACCGCTCGCCCACAGCCACTTCACGCACGGATTGAAAGGGTGAGGTAAAAAAACATCAGCCAGTCCCTGGGAACAGGCAAGATTCTCCAGATTTTCTTCTCATGCTTTCCGAGGCTGCTGATGCTGGAGGAGACGCTGGTTGCTGGGCTTCCCGGCTCTCTGTGCCTGCATGCTGGAGTGCAGTTATTAATTTCTCCCTTCGCACGAGCCAGCGGCAGCAGCACGTCTCCAGGAAAGCAGGGATATTCCAAATAAATCCGCTAATTCTGGGGCTGAGCGCGCCGCCGTGCCTGCCTGCCTGCCAAATGTAACTGTGAAGCGATGTGGAAAAGTGAGCCGGGAGCCTCCCCTGACAGCTCTTATTGGGCTGATCTCGGAGGCAGGTCTAGCGCTGGGAAATTCGTGTAAGCACTTTGGGGTGGTGGTTTTTTCCCCCTCCCTCTCCCGCGCACCCCGCCTTCCCCCCGGCGAGGGAAGCACACAACTTTTCCAGGGCTGGCCGTGCCGCCCGCTCCCCGCGGCCGCCAACTCCGCGCCGGGGCATCTCCCTGCACCCGGGAGGGAGGGAGGGAGGGATGGAGGGAGGGAGGGAGGGAGAGCGGGCGGAGGTGGCACCGGGCGGGCCCTGAGCCGCGGGGCCACCGGGGAGGCGCCCGCCGGGGCTGGGACGTGCCCAGAGCCCCCCATCCTTTGGGGCGATACCCGCCGGGAAGGGGAGGCGGGGAGACAGGCAGCGGGCACGGGGGGTGCGGGGGCACACGGGGGGATGAGGGGGATGCTCCCGGAGGGGCCGCGGGCAGCTCTTCGTCTCCGTGTGACAGACGCTGCAGGCGGGCGCCCCGGGGACAGGGAGGGCATCCTTTAAAAGCCCTTCTCCCAAGGCGCCCCGGGGAACCGCAGGCGGGTTTGAACGCTCTCCGGCGCTGCTCCGGAGCCGCGGGTGGCGGTCGGACGGGGAGCGGGAGCCCGGAGGCAGCGCCGAGACCTCCCCGCAGCAGGAGCCGGCTGGAGGGCAGCGCCGCGCAGTAAGTCCTTGACCCTCGCCCCGCTTCCCAATCCGCTTTGTGACTGACAGCGCTGGGATCCGGCACAGCCCGGGAGAGGCTCGGGCATCCTGAGCGCTGGGGATCCTCACCTGCCTTTGGCTTAAAGAGCTGAAGGTGGCTCATCCCGTCCGAGGGCTCCGCACGGGTCCGGGCTGAGGAACCCTGCGAAGGGAACCCTGCCTGCCCCGTGACCACCCTCTTCATCCACTGAGTTTGAGTTTTCCCCCTTTTTATGTTGCATGGGTTATCCATCAGCAGGTTAAATGTATTATTTTTGATAATTGCATACGTCATAGCTCTGAATATTTCCCAAGTTTAATGTTTGCCAGAAGAGAAGGGGTAAGAGCACAAGGTACAGATGTGGTCAGGTACAGACAGTGACTTAAAATGGAGGACTGATTCAACACTGAACTAGTGCTGTTGAGGAAGCTTAAGTGCGCTCAGTTCCATCCTCGTTCTCCAACTCTCCTTGACCAGTAATATGTTGTGTTTAAAATGAACATTCAGTGTGGTTCTATATTACTGAACCTGGTTCATTGCTCAACTTTATGTTTAAAAGGCTGGTTATCTTAAACTCATTTGGAGCACCTGGAAACCTCTTCACCCTAAGCAAAAGATAAGATGACTGTTTTGTTGAAGATCAATCTAGGATGATGGAAAGTGGACCCTAATATTCTTCTATATAGTAATTTATAGTTGAATTTAGTTGAAAGATTATTAATCTTATTTTTCATGCTCATACTACAATGTGTGCACGCACACATGTAAGTGAATGAGATCACATTTGGAGCTCTTACCTGCTTGACTTTATTCTAACTAAATGCAAGTTATTGTAGATAAGAGGTGCGTTTCTTCTTGCACAAATCCTCATTCTGAAAAGTTTCCAACTCATGGGAACGTAGCAAAATGTACCCAGAATGTGACATTTTTCAAGGACAATGAAGAAACATCCAACTATCTCTTTGCTTCCCTCAGCCCAAACGTTCACTTTCCAAGCTGTGAGCCTGGGATGATTCCTTGGAGAAGGATGGATACAAAAATACACAATCCTGACTTGAAGCAGGCAGAGAGCCTTGAGGGAAATACAAAACACTTTGCAGTGCAACAGATAAGGTCAGAAATGTGGCTTCCCTTTACCTGGGGTTCTGCAGAGGCAAAGGGTGTTTGTCTCCCCCATCCTTCTACCAACTGAACAACACAGCGAGAAAACAGATGCTTGTCACAAGGAAAGCATGAGGATGCTTAGCCTGGCTTTACTCCTGGTAATCAATGACAGTTTTCAAACTTTTTTTAAGGTTTCAGTAAGAGTAGTTGCCCACCTTGCTTTAATTTCTATTAAAAACACCCAGTGAAAGCAACCAAGAATAAAAGTTCTCTCTAATAAGATCCCCTGTGTCTCTGCTTTAAACAGGCAGCACGGTGGTGTGGGAAGAAAGCTAATGGTGGAGGTTGTACCTCCAAGTGCAGCTTAAAAGTTTAGGGTTTTGTTTTGATTTCAACCTTTGACTTGTGCCATTTGTTCTATGTGACCTCTCTTGCAGTTGGAAATTACTGGGGCAAATGCTCTGCTCTTTCATCCTCAAGTTGTAGGAGAGGATGGTAAGTGTCTTGTTAAAATGGATTATGTCATCCATGGGTTCCCCTGCTGGAAAGCCTTTCAGATGATGGAGTAAATCTTGACAGCAAGAAGTGTATGGATTAAAATTAATGTAAAAATAATCTTGGAACAGCAAAGGAACATTTACAACCTTCTGCATCTTATCCAAATTAAATGATTTAATGATATTTACCATAGTGAGATATATATACACACACTATTGCATAACACTGATGAATATGCTGGCTAAAAAATTGTTTCCTCTTAAATAAATATTAAAAGGAAGATTATTCCTCTACCTCCTAAATGGTCATTTCATTTTTTAAGCAAAAAGCAGCTCAGACTCCATTTGAAATGGGATGAAAATTTTTAGTTTAATAACTGTGCTGAAGAACAAATGTCATCTGTAAAATGCATATGACTGAATGCATCCTGGATCAAACTGGAATGCAATTTTCATATTCAATTTTTGGATCAGGAAAAAAAAAAAAAAAAACAACAAACCAGAATATTCAAAAAGTATATTGGTTTGTGGGATGAGTTGGTTGTTGGTTTTGTTATTTTGGGGTTATTTTTCATCTTGTTTGGTTCCTTTTTTTTTGTTTGGTTCTGGGGTTTTGGCAGGTTTTTTGTTATTTTGCTGTTATTGGTGGGGTTTGGGATTGTTTTTGTTTGTTTTTTGACTGGTCGTGACTGACAATGGGGAAAAAAATAACCTCTGCTTGGAAGAGAACCTGGAGATTTTCTTCCATATTGCTTTGCTTTATGAGCAAGAAGGATTAAAACCCCAGTGTGACTTCCCTTTCATATAAGACAGGAAATATCTATCACCTAAAATACTTGGCATAATGGAATTCAACCATCTTTTCTCGCTTTTATGTTTTCATGAAAACAGTTGTTGATTATCATCTAATTCTTTGTTCCTCAGCAGTGCAATAAACTCTTTTGTGAAGACAGAGAATTTAGACCTTACTGCTTAAAAATATTCAATAGGAGTGACTTGAAATGAGCTCTTCAGGGGCAACTCAATCACAGCCCAGCCTTAGCAGGGCTGCTGCTGATGTCAGTGCTCGGCGTCACCTCATTTCAATCACAATGCCAAAGCCGGGACTTGAAAGGGGTGGGGAGGAGAGCGAAGGGAAAAGAAGGCACTGTTCTAATTCCTCCCGTTCAGGTTTTATTCCATCAGGTCACCTAGCACTGAGAGGTTTCCCTCAGAGCATCAGGAGCTCATTTCAGTTTTTAATAAACAAAATAAGGCCTGATCCAAAATTAATGGGTCCGGCGTGACTTGCTTGATCAAGATAAATGACTTTGCTGCAAGCTACATTTGCTTATAGGGATTACCACTACAATGCCACTTCAAAGCAATATTATTAATAAGAAATTAATAACTGATCTGAAAGTTACTAAAGGAAGTTTACAGAATTGTGGTGTCACCTGCCATTATCCTGTTAAAGCTTTAAATACAATCAGTGCTGTTTTCTCAGGCGATACCCAAACACTGCATCGTTTGCACCTTCTGCTCAGATCATGAGAGGGATTATTCCTAAATTTAATTTAATTTGCATGCTAGAGTACACATTCCATAAACTAAGAAGAAACAACATTTATCTCAAATCCAGAACATTTCTGAATAAAATATGTGCTTTTATCAGCTCCCTTTGCCAGCACAGAGACATAATTACCTTTAGAACATGGGTTCTTATCACCGTCTTGCAACCTTTAAAACCTGCTTGTATACAGTTATCACAAGTTGGTTATCGGGAAAAATAACGATCTCCTGTGTTTTGGAAGTCACTGAAGACATCTGTAACTTGAAAAAATCCATTATGTAATGCTTACAACTGATGCTGTAGATTAAAACAAAGGAAGATAAACGTATATGGTTTGGGGTGGGTTTGGTTTTCTTCCCCCTCCCCCCCCAAAAGTAATTCCAGTTTACATTTTAACAGGGAAGCATAGGAACACTGAGAAACTCAAGTGAGGGATTTGCAGAGGTTAAAATTCCAATATCCAATATCCAACACTGGAACAGAAAGCTTGGAAAGTCCCACTGAAGGAAGAGCAGCCCATAAAGTAGCAGCAGCAGCCATAAGTGACAAAAGTGATTCTCAACCATCCAAAAATACTTGCTTTCCAGTCTGGTCCTCTGAGAAAGACACCTAATCCAAGTCCAGTCCCTTGTTACTCCACACATATGTTGTTGTATATCAACAATATAAGATTGTTGACAAACAACCTTATAACCATTGAAATTCCTCTTTCAGCCTAAGGACAGTCAAACAGAAACACAGGTTTAACCCAACAGCAGCACTGGGCTGGTGGGCCCTTAACTTATCCTTTTCCCATCCCCAAATCACTCCATTTAGTACTATAAAACATAAGTAGTTCTGGGCCCTTTTCACTCTCTAGAGATTATAAAATATAAAACCCCCAACTACTCATTTGTGTACCATTTACATCAATGATATTATGGAGTACATAAAAATACCAACACATTATCAGGTTTTGTTATTCCTTGGGCACTGTTTGCAATTTTGACTAGTTGCTGTCAGGTTGGCTATTAGAAAAAACAATTATTCCTTTTGTGCATCAAACCCTAGGATGAAGACGAAAGAAAATTATATCCAGCAAGGAGTTCAATCCTTTTTTTTTTTTTTTTTATATTTGCATATTAATGTGCAAAAGGGTAAAAGTCATACAGGATGCAATTTGGGAAGTTAATCTTTTGCTGTTAGTTTTCGCTGTACTTTGTGAGCGTCGATAACTGGATCGGTTGCAGTAGCTGTGCAAATATTGTTTGCTCTACCTCAAGTGCCCTCTAGTGTGCAGTAATTAGGCAGGTTAAAATATTTTTTTTTCCCTAACAGCCACTCTTCTAAATCCCAAAGTAATGTGTAATGCTGCTTTTCTTCCAGAGGAAAGAGAAATTCAATGTTCGCTGCATTAATCGTGTGGCTATAAATGAATTATCTCCTCTCTGGAAAATCAAATCACCCCTGTTGCTGTCAAGGTTTTATTCTCAGAGGTATTAGTTAAATAAAGCCCAAAAATTCTTCTGGGCATTGTGCAAATGTCAAGGTACAGTTTTCCATGCTATCAGAATCAAAACAAACCTTCCCTCTGATAAAGAAAATTAACATATTCATCAACAAAACATGACCCTTGAAAAAGATTTAACAACAAACCCCCTAATTATGCTTCCAGAGGTTTTTAACAGTACTTTTTGTCCCCAGTTTAGAAAACAGGCAATTCTACATGAATCTAATGACTGAGGCACACATGTAACAAGCTCTGTGTGTTCTCATCTGTGCTTTCCAGCAGGACTGATCTGCCCTGTCGGTCAAAATTCTGCCATCCCTGGGCTGGACAGATGGAGCCAGGTCTGTCAGTGGGAGCAACTTCTGTACAGCAACTTCCTGACAACAGATAAAGAACAGTGGGAGGAGGAGAAGAGAGAAGGTGTTGGGAGATAAAAGTCTGGAGAGGTAAAATCACCGGGTGCAGCTCCAGGAACAAAAATAAAAAAATATCGGTAGGTGTACCTGCAAGAGGTGGTTGTTTAACTTAATCCTATTTCTGAGGGGCTCCCCTGTATTTAAAAATCAGACTTAACACTTGAGTTACCCACCTGACTTTCTCCACTGCACAAACGAGTTAATTTTGGGGCAATCACTGAGGAGTTTTACCCCCCATTCTTCATTTCACTGTGGCCTGAAATCAGAGCCAAGTACTCACTTTCAAGCAGGATTTACCATAAAATTCCAAGATAATAGCAACCTTAAGCATACTCTACATAAACCAGATTTTTAATGGACTTCTGAAAGCTGAGGTAAGAGGGATGGGTGGATCCCAGGAGAGATGAAATGGTTGCCTATAACAGGGATATGCTGCAAGGTGAGAGAATTGAATCTTTTATGAGTTGTAAAATCAGTAGGACTTCCTATAAGTGGAAAGACTCATCATTGCTGTCTCTGAGCTGGGGCTGTGGTTTCCAAGTGAGAAGCCCACAGGATTGCTTCCTGTTTGCCAGCTTAGACTCTTCCCTGCTTGGCAGGTTGGCTTTTTGGAAGGTTAATTTTTCATACCTTAACTATTCCTCCTGCGTTCTACAGAGAATACACTGTTCTAGCAAAGCTTAAACATGCATAGGAGGCTACAGAATAGAGACCTAAGCATCACACTTTGCCAATCCACACTTTTCTAACACTTAATGGCCTATTTTATCTAATTTAACAGCCACACTGCACCCAGGCAATGTGGTGGCAGTAATGTAACAACCAGACTTATTCCAGAAACGCTGCTCTCCCACTTCAGAGCAGGTACAGAGCTGATGTACATGTTTTTAGGGGCTAGATAGGTCTTGGCAGTGATTTGGGACAACAACCTGCAATCATTACCATCAGATGTGAGATCATCACAGCGATGAGGGTGAGCTGCTATCACAGCAGGAAAGGGGAAAGCCCCTCAGAGGCAAGAGGAGCTTCCTGCTATAGAATGGATAACTTCCAGATTGACAGCATTCTGCTGCCTCTGTTCTGAACAAAACAAATCTCTTCAGTTTATCCCCATGTACTGCCTGCCCTCGCTAGAGCAGCAATAGCGTGTCTCAGGGCCATGTGAAGGTGACAGTGACAGCAGGCAAGGATTCCAAAGGTACCTGTGGTTACTAATAAAAGGAAAAGTAGCAGAAGTCTCAGGTTCCCAGCATATACCACCTGAAGAAATTCCCTGAAAGGTATTTTTGCACACCTCATACCACAAACCTAATGGCAGCAGAAGGTGAAATTTGGCTGCAAGCTCAAATCCTGTTTGTTTTGCCATTCTGAATGCAGTGACAGATTAGGAGTATGTGCTTGTTTCAAAGTACTTTTCTCCAGAGATTTCTGGTTTGTTTCTTTAGTTAATTAAGAAGGTAAGTCAACATATTGCCCATAAAGGGATTTTTCAGCAACTGCTGACATCGTAGTTTGTCAGACTGATCTTAAAAAAAAAGGTAATGCTGTGGTAAAAGAAAGCATCCATTTCCCCTAAAAATATTTCTGGTCCATATATAACAAATACTGCTAATGAAGGAGAATATAAACCATTTAAATCCACAGGACTTAGAGCTGAAGGACGTTTTTTCAGTAAGGAGCTAAAATGGCAGAGTATATAGAGGAAGGACCATTTTACTCAAACTACGTATTTTTAATGCCAGTAATTTAGGGAATCAAGTTAATACCTTCTGAAATATATTCAACATTGAATTACAAACTTTGATAGGTGGGTTTTATTGTCAAATGTAGCAAAATCAAGTGAATAAGTATCTGAGACTGAGATGAGGCAAATGATGTCCCCAGGAGGAAACAGCACCAAAAGGATGTGACTAATAGTTCTGCTACTTGTTGATCCTCAGCTTCTTTGCAAATCCTTAGAAGTAAAGAGACAGGAGTAAAACCCGTGTTCTCCATGAAGTACTCAAACCAAATAATCCATCTGTGCAATAACTGAAGGAGTAGCAGGGCCTGATTCACTACTGTGCTAATTTCACTAATTCCAGCCTAATACTGGAGTAACACTGTGGTAAAAAACAACCCATATTTGTATTTAAATTAAAATCTCTAATATTCATAAAATATGTATAAGAGCATATAACAAATAATTGTGGCAAACATTGTGTAATAAAGATGAAAGGGAAATTAACCTTGTGAATTTTTAAACTGAAGAATAAAGACCATTACATTAATAAGACTTAATTATAGCATTAAATATTTAAAATTATGCCCTCCAATAAATGTTTTTATTTAACATATTTCTTTTTTATCTATTACATTAGTAATATGCCTTTAAGATATGAAAGAAGGGGGAAAAAAAAGAACAGAAGAGGTATTTCTTTTGGATAGCCCTGCAATTACAGAAAAAGGAGATGGGAGCCATATGTTACCTCTTCAACTCAAGGTCAGTTCTCAGGACAGAACAACCTGTACTTCCCCAAGCCTCAGCTCCCTGCCTGGATGGGCTGGTGAGGGACTGCATCTTTGCTAAGCATTTTTCTTCAGTTATTCTCATTTTCTAGGCCTAGCTTGGCTCTATCTGTGCTGAAGAACTGAGTTAAGCTGGCACAAAGAAAGCTTGTCACCATCCGCGTTTCTAGCATTCCATTTAGCATCTAACCCCATTAAAAGGGCTTCAAAGACCAGTTTCTGGCCTGCAGGGATGAGTATCCCCCTTGCTGTCACTGGCAGAGCACAGGTGTGACAGCAACAGTTGGAAATTCAGGAAATCTTCAGGGAGTCCACACCTTGCAAACAAGAGAAAGGACCAGTCTGGTTGCAGAGGGTTGGGGGGTAAAAGCTTTGCCAGGGATACAACCCCCCCATCATCCCTGTATCAATGTCACAGATTCTTTCCTTGGCATTAATTTATCTCAGCTTATTCTCTCTTAGCCTTTTTTAATTATTCTACAAACTGCTGCAGCCAAAAGCTTCTGCATCAAACCAAATGCCAGGTTAACAGTTTAACCCACAACGTTGCAGCCCTGCCAGGAGGAAATTTCTTTTTCTAGCACACCTCCAAAACTTTCAGTGTGCCCCTACACTTATGGCACTTCTAAGTAACATTTCTGTCTCTTCAGGGCACTCCTGTTGCTCTTTGTGCCTTGGCTGTAGGTGCAGAGCCCACACCCAGCTAACCTGCCTGTCTCAGCTTTGCGCTGCAAGCTGTTGTTACATGACATGCACAGAAACATTGATTAAAATCAAATGGCAAAGAGTAACAAACCAAATCTAACTCATCAGCATTTCACATCTATCAGAGGCTAAAATTTAATGATGCTTTAGTGGAAATTCTCTTCATTTACAAGCACGCAAAAATAAAAAGCCCTCTCTATTCAACTACTGTGCCTTTTGTAGCTAAGCCATTCTCTCTGTTTACCAGAGTAACACTTAATCTGATGTAATCCCTACAAATTCTTGTTTATTTTTGTAATATTCTTTTGACTTGTCTTCTGTAGATTGTGTGTTTTGTTGCTATGATTGTCTTCCCAATCCCTCACCATTTCCCACTCCTCTATCCCTCATCACCCATACTGTAATTACAGAAATGTTTTTTTTTGGTAGACAAGTGCATGGGGTTGCTGGCAGGAGTGCTGCCATTATGCAGTGCAAATACTGTGCAGAATATTAAAGAATCTTATAAATCAAATCTTAGTGAAAGAATATTCCTGAGAATTATCAAAAAGTTTGAACTAAGTCTGGTTTGCTTGTTTACACGAGGGGATAACTCACCTAAAACTAGGTAAGCTTTATTTACATGTGCCAGCTAGGACTGCACTGGAGATATAGTCTTCTAATTAACACACATGATGCTGCAAATATAACCAAGGATAAACACATATTCCATTATGTAAAGCTGCCACTCACACTGCTACAATATTCTTTTCAGTGCACAAGTAAAACAATGCTACAAAGCAAACAAGCACTGAGCTTTCACTTCAGTACCTGCCTCGTAATGTCATACCTTATTTCCAGAAGATTATTTATTTGGAAAAGTTGCCAAAAAAAAAAAAAAGGCAGTATCATCTCCTATCACTTCATTTAACTAAGGCTCAAGAGGCAGTAGAAATAACACTCAAGCTTCCATTAGTGTTATGTTTTACTTTGCTTTAAAGTTTCTGTAAATAAGGCATCTGTTTCTGACTGGCAATATACTGACTATTGAAAAGTGACACTTTGCTTACAAATAGAAAGTTTAATTTGTAGGACAAACAAGGAATAAAATATGTATCATGGTTCCAAATGGATCACTAAGATAAGGCAGTCCTCCTAGGCACAGGTACAACCAAGCACAGTGAAGGGAACGTTGAAAATTCCCTGGCAACCACTTCTCAGCTGTGTCCCCACCAAGACTTCCCTCGGGTGCACGTCTCAGTGAGTGCCATGGTCTGAAGGGACCCCCTGCCATACCTTCCTTCTGTGTTGGTGGGGCTGACATGGAAAACGGGAAGATGCTGCCAGCAGAGACAGGAGTGCTGGGACCCCCTAGCTAAGGATGCCTTCCCAGGGCAATCCTGCCTTTCCTTTTCACTCCAGTGTGGGTGGGTGACTCCCACCACCCTGCCCAGCTGCTCTGTCCCCACAGCCTCATAACCAGCACACGTGTGTGCACACAGAGGGGTCGCTGTGCACGTGTGCTTTTACCACAGAGCTCTGCAAACCTTCAGGACATTGCAAGATCTCCTCTGAAAAGTCAGTGAGTGCTGTCGTTTGCAGTAAGACAGGATTCATCATTTCCTTTCCAGTTCAACCCAAACATGCTTGGACAGGGGTATGGCCTTCACACAGAGTGCTCTGCTAAAGTGCCTCCAGACAGACTTTTAGTCTCCACACCACAGTTCACTGCACACCCTTACCCTGAGTTGTCTCATATATAATTTAAATGTTTAATGCAAAGCAAAGCTAATGTTAACAATACACAGTTTTGAAGACTGACAGTCTAATGCCTTATTTCCTAAAGGAATAACTGGAGTGATCCACAAGCAAATATAAAGCCAAGTAACACTGTCTGACCAGACATAATTTGTGCTCATCCTTGAGAAATCTTAGAGTGCATCATCCCTTCCTCCTTCCCAGCTAGGCAGAGTGGGATTTACTGTGCGGTTTTCTTTCAGGCAAGGTATGAAAAGCTGCAGTGCACTTTGTTCTGCATTGGTATTAATGATGCCTTTAGAACTGTGATGTCTTTGATATCTATTGTGTGCTGCTGACTGATGGCTCTTTCTAGCCTGGAAAGGTACTTTGTCTTAGCAGGTTCGTGTGGGCTGAGAGTGGAGGCCACGAGCATATTTTGAAGTCGAGGATTTTAAAATTAATATAAAGTATCATATCATTAAAGTCACCCTAAAACTTTCTTTGTCCACGCAGGAAATTATTAGATATTATCCTATCTTGGTTCTGGATATTCTTTATTGCTGTTCATTCTCAGAGGCAGTGGATGAGATTTCACACGAGCAAGAGCAGGGACAGCAGAATCATTCTCTTTGTGCACAATCTCTTACATATTTGATGGAAGGCCCCCCAACTTCTTTTAAAATAAAACACTCAGAAGCAGCAATTCTGGTAATTGTATGACTAATGTCTTCATTATCAAAAAGTGGTGTCTTTCTCATACAACAAATGGAGGCAATACTACTATCAACACTGGAAATACGGATTTAGAAAAGGGGAATTATTTATCTAAGAGAAAAAATTAACTGAAAAGATTAATTTGTGGCACACCTTTTTCTTAATCTGCGTCACAACCTGTAAACAAACATTAAATAAATAACTTGCAAACTGATTCCATGTGATCTTGTCCATTTCTTTTACCTCACTAGTAGTATTTAAAGTAATTTTGCATAAGAGGAGACCCACATTTTGCTCTTAGATTTTAATTATGCCATCTGAAGCGGGAGCAGTGGTTAAGAAAACAGAAGAAAAAAATTGGCTGGGGCAGGAAATGAGATGGTTGTTTGGAATTGCAGGCTCTGAACAGCTCGGCTGGTTAGTGATCAATGCAAGGCCTGGTGGGGAGCTGCTCTCTCTGCAGAACCAGAGAGAAGAAGAGAAAAGGCACTGAGCATCCTCACCTGGGCAGTGGGAGGGAGGACTCTGGACCAAACTCCCAGGGCTCAGGAGGAGCCTCCCGAGGTCAGGAGTGAGAAACACTCGGTGCTGCTGCCCACGCCAAACCTGAGCTATGAATAGACACCTTCATCCTCTAGGCTTGTCAATCTGTCACCAGGGAAGAAAATAGAAGGGAAAATTAAAAGGTTATGATGTTAACTTCTCCATAAATAGGATTTCAGTCATCCTGGAGAAGTGCTGCGCTTGGATTTTTTTCACTCAGGTTCTGCAGTCTGCTGACATCTCCCTACTGTCACCAGCACCAAGCTTCCTTCTGGGACTGCTAAAGGTCACAGAGCACCAGGGACAGGCAGGGATACCTCCCCTTCAGGGACCACAGGGAAACGTCTTCAGGATTCATGTGAAGCAGAAGGAATTGAAACAGTTTTCCTACGTCTCTCTTTGCTGTTGCTGACAACACCAGAACAGCAGAGCCTTGTGTTGTTCAGCATTGCCTCGAGTCCATCAAAGACCAAAGGTTAGTTCCTAAAAAAGGATGTTGCTGCCTGAACCTTATATTTCTGAGCTAACGCAGGAAACAAAGGATCACAGGGTGCCAGAGCAGAGAAGACCAGTGGAAAACACTCTGAGGATAAAAGAAAAACAACCAGTGAGTCTCAAATAATACTTTGAGAGCGATATTAGTAAATGCCACGATCCACTTTACTTGCAAAGACAGAATTCAATGGCATCAACAGAAACTGGAAGAAAATCCTCTGGTGTGAAAGCAAAGTAAGAGACTAATTCAGTCCTCAGGGCACAGGAGGGGATGGCAGTGGGGAGTCTGACCCCCTGAGGTGCCAAATGCCACACAACAGCCTGCAAGGAGTGCTCAGCACTTCCAAGGGTCAAGCCTTTGGCACTCTGGCATTTGAGATTCACTCTTTCTATAGATTAGGATTGATCTCCCCTGCCTCTGGATAAAAAAATAAACAAACTCTAACCTTGAAATTGTCATCCGAACCTGGAGTCCAGCCAGAACAGCAGAGGCAGAATCCCCTTGAGAAGCAGAACAGCAACCCCAGAGGTCACTCTTGATGTATCAAACAGAAACAGGGGATTTTGATACAGCAGAGACTTACGTCATTTCATTTTTATTCAAAAACTAAAAGTGTAATCATATTTTCTCCCCCTGAAATGTAGAATTGCATGCATTTCCCTTTAATCCCAGGCACTCAGAGGATACCTTAAATTTCCTTTTGGGATTGAAAATGCACGTTTAAAGCAGTGCAGTTAGAGAAGACAACATCCTTTTCCATGGCAATAGGAGGGTGTTGTACTATCCTCTTTGTTGCTTTGGAGAAGGGGGGAATCGCCAGCAGCTTCAAAGCAATGGCACCAGTCAGCTCTCCAGACAGAGGGATTACAAGAGGTCAAGCTTTTACTGCCCATTGCAAAATAAATGAGTTTGGATTCTTTTTTGCTTTAGGTGAGGCAATATTCTGAGTTAAATGAATAAAGAACTCAAGCATGATGGAGGTTCTGCTTCCACAAGAGCCTCAAACTCTACTTCAGATTCATTGGAACCAAGAAAAGCAAAGACCACAGAATAATATTTCAGATGTTTTTGCTTAAAAGTAGCTCATGGCAATGTGTTCATTGTATCCAATTTCTTTACTTTTAATGGGGCAACACCCAGCAGACTTTAAGCAAATGTGCAGCTGTACAGAGAGATGCACCCTCAATTCTCCTTGGTTAACTGAATCTAAAACTACAGGCGTTTGAACTTAAGTCCAGCAGAATATCAGTCTAAAAATGAAAGTCAAAAAAAAAAAAAAAATCAGGAAAGTAAATGGGAAGCCACACAGTAATATATACATATATATAAAACAGCTGCAAAAAAAGTAAAGTAAGAGGCCCTCAAAGATTCATTCAGCCAAGGGAGAAGTGCTACATAAATAGGAATAGAAAGGGGCAAGCAAGTGTTTTGAAGGGAAGCGCAAGGAATTTGATTGCTCTATCACTAACTGCGTAGGTTACACAGCACACCTACCAGGAATACATTTTATTATCTAATATTTATCACTTTTGACGGTCACAGGTGTTGCTACTTCAAAAAGATTTTAGCGAATGCCCCTAACTGTGTGACATCTGGATACTGTCACAGCAGTAACAAGAAGTAACTTTTGCCACCAGGCTCTGCTCTGGCAGATGTGGTTTTAGTGCCACTGTTCATTTCCTTCCCTATTAAAATGCAAAACATTAGCTTTTACTTACAAATAGACATAACCTGTTCTTTTCTACAACATGAAGTTAGGCAGATACTTCTATACTCTTAGTTCAACAAAAAAAATACATTAAATAGGAAAATGTTTTAGAACATTTAGACCACTTAATATTGTGTCAGACTCTTGAGTAATATCAATTAAAGACCATGAAACTGTTAGAATTCCACAATGGTTTGGGTTGGAAGGGACCTTAAAGCTCATCCAGTCCCACCCCCTGCCATGCACAGGGACACCTTCCACTAGCCCAGGTTGCTCCAAGCCCCTTCCAACCTGGCCTTGGACACTTCCAGGGATCCAGGGGCAGCCACAGCTGCTCTGGGCAACCTGTGCCAGGGCCTCCCCACCTTCATATCTTCCTATTTCTGATCTAACCCTGCCCTCTGTCACTTTGCATCCATTCCCCCTTGTCCTGTCACTCCAGGCCCTTGGAAATAATTTCTTTCTATCTTTCTTGCAGGCTCCCTTCAGGCAGTGGAAGGCTGCAATTAGGAAGCTTTCTCTTCTCCAGGCTGAATGACACCTTTTGTTACATATTCCTAAAGTTTTTAATAAAAAAGCCTCAGGAAGGAAATACAAAGTTTACTGTGAACCTGCAGAGGGAACCAGCTGCTTTAAGGCAAGGCAGAGTTATCCTACAAACATTTTGCATTAAATATTTTTCACAAGAGCCTAAAAAAAAAAAAAATAAATCTTTGGAAATCTCTTGTTTCTGGAACCCTATAAGTAGCTCAGTAAAATTACCATATTGTGAAGTTCCAGGGAATATCAGTGTCATTGAGCTGCTCAGGCTCCCTGCAGGGTCAGAGGAGCCATGCCCTGGGGAACACACTCTTTCAGGCAGTTCTCCACCAATTTGTACCTTCTTTTTATCTCTTGCAGAAGGAAACAAAAATACACAAATAAAATCTCAAAACCTATATCAAAAATGTGCTTACTCAAAACAGTTATGTGTGTTAGAGAACTGTCACACAGTTTACAGGTACTGTGGGTTACTATAAAGTGCAGAAAAAGACAATGGAATCAGTAAGTTTATGACTTATGTACAACCTTCCAGAGATCTCAACAATCCAGGAAGAATAAAGAACAAGAGTGTTATGAAGTCAGAAGAAAATGATAGGACACTTTATGAAACAAAATGCTACAGGTTGTATATGACCAAAGATGGACATAAAATTGAATATAGACATTTTTCCAGAAGTGTGAACATGAAGGATGCAGCAAAATGCCACAGATCTAGGAAAATTCCAATTTTATATAGAGTATTAATATCAGTCTGTGTCAGATTAGACAACCTATAGTGACATGGATATAAATTCCATTCTCTGCTCTGAAGGGTTTTTTGCATGTTAAGTGATATAAAGCATTCTACACCTATGCCCAATTCTGCAGGAAATTAAAGCCTATGATTATCACTTGTCTAACAGCATCAATGGAATAAATTAAAGGCTTTGAATAATGGCCAGCATGCTTCTCGACCATATTTCAAACTTTCAGAAAATAATCCATTTTTTGGCAGACCATCTGACAAGTTCACAACTTTAGATCAAGGCTTATATTATGTGTCATCAGTATTCTTTTGTTCATCTCATACCTATCAATTTTTGTTCATCAAAACCTAGGGCTATTTAAAGTGTGGAAGAAATTTGGCATGTTATGTGGGTCATTTATGGAAATCAAGAACATGATTTAACATTAATATACATAAAAATGACTAGAAATTATGCACCACAAATCCAGATCAGTTTGTGGCTTTTTAAACTCCTTTGTATAACACAAAGCATTTTCTCAGTGAGGGACAGAAAAATTCAGGTGGAAAAAATATAATTACAAGATAGAAATCTTAGCTTAGTTGAAGCTATGTCGTATATTAATGTTATTCTCAACACAGCAGGACATTGGTAAATAAGACTTACATCTCTGAATGTTAATTTTTAACAGCAAAAGCTAGCACCTCTGCTTCAAATGCAAACTAACTCCCAGGGGTTTCTGAATTCAGGTAAAATTTACTGCAGAGCTATAGCTCTACCCCATATGGGATGATCCTTGCTTTTATAAAGAGGGAAGCAAAGAGTAGGCACTGCATTAAGTGAAAAGAAATGCAAACACCACAGCAAGTTGTTTTCATTATTTGGGAACAGCTGAAAAGACATTTGGAAAATAAGTGTGTTTTACTGGAATTAGAATCATAGAATCACAGGGTAGTTTGGATTGGAAGAGACCTTAAAGCTCATCTCATTCCACCCTCTGCCATGGGCAGGGACACCTTCCACCAGCCCAGGTTGCTCCAAGCCCTGTCCAACCTGGCCTTGGACACTTCCAGGGATCCAGGGGCAGTCACAGCTTCTCTGGGCAACCTGTGCCAGGGCCTCCCCACCATCACAGACAACAATTGCTTCCCAATATCCCATCTATCCCTGCCCTCTGTCAGTGTGAAGCCATTGCCCCTTGTCCTGTCACTCCAGTTCCTGATGAACTGCCCCTCTCCAAGTTCCCCATAGCCCCTTCCCACACTGGAAGGTGCTCTGAGGTTTCCACACAACCTTCTCCTCTCCTCCCCAGCTGAACAGCCCCAACTCTCCCATCCTATATCCACAGGGGAGATGCTCCAACTCCCTTTAGCAACTCGGTGGCCTCCTCTGGACTTTAGTTCCATGTCCTTCTCATGTTGGGGGCATCAGAACTGTGCACAGTGCTCCAGGTGGGCTCTCACCTGAGGGGGCAGAGGGGCAGAATCCCCCTTCCCTGGTGCCCACGCTGTGGGATCAACCCAGTGCATGGGGAGTTTCTGGGATAGGGCATGTCCAGTCTCTCACCCACCAGTCCCCAAAGTCCTTCCCCCTCCCAGGGTTGCTCTCCATCATTTCTCTGCCTCACCTTTGCTATTTTCTACAGCAAATATTAGAGTCTCCCCATTTTGTGATCCAGTTGGCTCTAGACTGAAGTGAGAACAGAAGCCAAACTATAAAAAGAATGCATCAGCAGAGCCCAGGCCTGACTGCCTAACATGGTGTGGACTAGCCAAGATATTCCTGATCATTAGGGTTTCGTGCTGGCACTGTCCTCTGCCACCACTGATTTATCACAATTAGCTTTTGCAGTGATTTTATTCCATGACTAAAATGCAGACGCTCATGCAACAATGAAGCAGCACAAAATGAACATAAATCCCAGGCTCCTCCCACCCCACAATTAGGAAGGGTTTCTTCACTTATGAAGTTTTCTAAAGCTAATAGAGTTGAACTTGGACACAGTACAGTGTGTATCATACTGGGGACAGTGGCCTAACATTCATTCTGTTGTCTCATTTCACCCTTTCGAAAACACAGCCAAGTTGCTCCCTTGATTTTCTTTGTATTTAGCTCTCTCTGGAACATTAAAAAGCTTTGAGTAGGAGTGGGGGATGACACAAACCACAAAAAAATATCAATCCATTTGCTCGATACATTCAGGAGGGTTTTTTAGTCCTGTGTTATTGCTCCTTCCAGGCTTCCACAGCACATCAATCTCCTACAGCATTTATTCCTTGTGTGTAACCAGCTCTGGTTTTATAGGATTTTTCTTTTGCATCATCACCACAAAGGAAACCTCCACAATGAAAATAATGCTTTATAAAGACACCAACACATAAGTTTAAAACACTTTACTGGAGGAACACACCAGGAAGCTGCAGACCATGTTCAAGTGCCTGAGAGCTGTGACAGGGCCAACAGGAAACCCTGACTGCTCACTGAATAGTCAAGAACAACTGAAGATAAACTCCCCAGCTCTTTAGATTTCAGATATGGCTCTTCCCTACAGAGCCCTATTGCTCAAACCCTGCCCAGGAATATGCACCTGGGGTTTTACAGCCCCTCATGCCATCTACACTGCTTGGCCCTGCTCCCTTCCCTCCCCACACCATCAACACGCAGTGCCACATTCCCAGATGCGGGAACATCTGACTGTACCTCACTCTCTGGAACTGGGTGCCAACAGCCAGTACCATGGGGAGAAATGAATGGCTGAGGTGCTGTACTGGGACTGCAGCTGACTGGGGCTGCAGCCTGACCTGCTGGCACCTGTGCCCCGGCTGCTTAAATAAAATGCCTCTTGCTTTGCAGCTTTGCATTAGAAGTGTAGCTCAAACATTACCCTTGTCCAAAAAGGATCTCTGCTGCAGCAAAGCTTCGGGCTGTTGTGCGACTGTCAGGGAACTGCAAACAGCCTTTGCAATACCGCTGTTACCTCAGTGCCGCCAAAGCAGCCCCAGGGCCGGCCAGAGGCTCAGGGACCCCCCCGGGCCGGAGGGTGACACTGAGCATCGCCGCGACAGCCGCGGGCAGCCCCGACCTGCCAGCGCCGCGCTGCCGCTGCGATTAACTCAACATCAATGCCTGCTGAAGCAGGATGACAAACAGGTTCTGGAACGAAACTGTGCTGCTTCCACTTCCCCAGCCACCGCGATGAAACCGGGATCGCCCTGCCACCTCGTGGGAGGGACCGGGGTGCGCTGGGGAGCCGCTCCCACCCCGCTCCCACCCCGCCCGGGCGGTCCCTCCTCCCGGACCGTGGTGCAAACAAAGCTCCGGCAGCGCTGCCGCTGCTCTTTGGTGCTGCTCCCTCCAGTGCTTTTGGAAAACTGAGCCTCTGATGTGACCCGCTGGACGGGCACGTTTGCCCTTTCTCCTTGGCATCAGAGCGTGCCTGCGGACACAAGGCTAAACTCAGATAAAACTGTAAAGACTCTCTAATCCTGCTAATGTCCAAATCAATGGCTTCGCCACGAACTTCCCCGGGAATGAAGTCGGCGGTTGAAACAACTTTTACTGAAAATATGTTTCATCAATAAACAAAAAAAATTAAGAACAAACAGGTGAGGCAGTGATTCGGATTTGCAAATCCATGCGTGTGGTGGGGTGTGTGCCCTACACCCTCCTCACACACAGCGCCTCCAGTTCACAGACTAGCGAATTTATTGCCCCAAATAAAGGAAGAAAATTAAAAACATGGCAAAACTCTTTCCAAGGGACAGTGTAATGAGATTCCAGCAACTTGTTTTCTGCTCCTTACTTCCCTTGATTGAACTCTTCCTATTTCTTGATACTCCCCAATTCAGACTCTGGCTCTCCAGGCCTCAAAAGTCTAAATCCAGAACCAGTGTGTAGAAGATAAGTCACATATCTTTAAATATCTATTGAAGTTAGTTTTATTTTTGTAACCCAGTATGTGTTATTCACTGCCAAAGTGAATCCACTTTGGACTGTGTTCTTATGGATTAGGTATTGATGAAGTTCATTTTAATAAGACAAAGAGCTTTTTCCATCACTAGAAAGAGTGTTACTTTCAATCTTCCTAAAGAATGCAAAAAAATATGGAAATTCAATTATAAATGATGAAAAAAATAAAAATAATTAAATAAAAGTTATAAAAGTGATATGGCAAATAGATTATTTTCCTGGATATATTTGCTGTGAGCATTTTGAAAAAATCTGTAGTTTTAATATCATGTTAAATTAGATAAAGAAATAAATTTCCTCAAGGAACAAATACAGTTGGAATTTTCCTTAAATGTTGGCTGTGTGGGGATATAGAGAGAAAGAGAATAAAAACACCACAAATACTCACTATTTCCTCCATATTTTATATACCTGAGTTTTTGGATTTGCAATCACGAGACATTACCACGTCTTTGCAAAAACTACAGTTTTACTCTGATTTTCACTACTGCTCTTTAAACTTCTGATTTTCTGATGCAATATGTAGAGCCCATTTCTTTCAACATGTGCCATATAGAAGATGGAGGGAAACCATCAATAATAAGACTATAGCTCTGGTTTTTCATCTTATTCTGTAACAGCAAAATGTGTTAGCAAGAACTAACTGCAGGTTGCTTCAGTGGCTCTCTTTTATCTAGTTTTCTGTTTAGGTTTTGTTGAAATCAACACCTTCTATCAGGGTAAGAATTCCTGTTTCGTTTGTTTGCTCATTAAGAACAAGAAAGTGCATATTCCAGAAAGGCTTGATGTACAGACAAAGCTGTCAAGAGCAATGTGAATTCTAACAGAGACGTTTCTCAAATGTGATAATTACTGTTTATTTTATAGGCTTACACATGACATCCCATTATTAAAGTAACTCCCACTTCAGCTTTTATTATTACCCACACTTTTCAATCTCTTATCGACCCCAAGCAAAACTGTATTTTTCCGCACAGCAATGACAAAAAGCTAACACTCAATGTTTGCTTTACCAGGAATTATTCTCCAAGCTCCTTCCACATTTTAGAAGGTGCCTCATTTGAAAATACTGATGGCATCCATTAGGGATTGAAACCGCCCTTTACAATAGACTGGATAAATCAAAGTGTAGGGAGAACCAGTAGGACTTTCAGAAGCATTTGGAGCTAGTCCAGCTGAGTTCCCATACAGATCAATGTGGAGTTTAACATCACTTTCCAGGACAACAGCAATCAGAAGGGAAGAGCCACGTAGCTACTCCATGCAGAATTCCATGCCATCACACTGGATAATTATGGGGACTCCACAGACCTCCCAAAAATCTATGCCTGGCACATCTGGGCCAACCCAAGGTCTGCTACAGAATAACACAGTATGCAACCTTTGTCAGCGCTCCATACAAGCAGATGGCAGGGGGTCAGGGGTTTTGGCTGCAGATCCTCTTCCCACATGCATCATTACTATCTCCCCTACTATTTATTCTCCCCTGAGTATGAAGTGATGACCTGTCACAGTTTGGTTTAAACCAGTGTTGTCCTGGCTGAAGTTTACTACTGAAACACAACTGTACCATCACCTACACGCTGAGAACACGCAGCCACCAAACCTCTTCAAACCACCAGGAGCACAGGGCACTCTTCCCTATGTTCATGTCGAGGGATCTGTCACATAGTACCATGGCAGGAGAGAAGGAAGGAGGAAAAAAGAAAAAGAACATCCAAATGTTGAAATTACCAAATCCAGAGTAAATTAAAACCCCAATAACCACAGCGCTAGGAAGAATCTCTGGCAGGAAGGAAAAAAAGAGGGGAAATGGAAATCCTGTAGATTGGGTAAGAGAGGAAGAATCATGGGGATGTGCAGGGCCCAGAGTTGGACTTGATGATCATTGTGGGCCCCTTCCAACTCAGGATATTCTATGATAACCTGAAAAGGCCCAGCAGTGATTAACTACAGGAGCAGAGCAGAAGAGGACATGCTGGGTTGTGTCCAGCAGAAAGTAAGCAAGGAAAGAGTTCAAAACGAGCAGAAAAGTCAAAGGAAGTAGAGCAGAGACCACACCTGAGCTTTGACAAAAGGAAAGGAGATGAGACCAGAGTCTTAGAGACCTTGAGATCCCACCTGACCTGTGAAATAAGTGTTCTTTTTGGTTACATGGATGGTAGGTTTTTTATCATACATGCTTTTAGAGATGCAGTGTCATGGCAAAGCACACTAGAAAACATCAAAATATAGTAAGTTTGGCAGAAAACATGGGATTTTAGGGGATTTTCACTGGAAAACTTCAAGAAAGCACAGTTGACTATTGAGATCTATTGAAGGTTCTAACAGCAAAGGCAGCACATATAGACCACACAACTAACCTAAGATTTATCTGAAAGGAGCCTGCAAGGAACGTAGAGAGAGACAACTGAGAAGGGCCTGGAGGGACAGGAAGAGGGGGAGTGGCTCCACACTGACAGAGGGCAAGGATAGGTGGGATATTTGGAAGAAATCCTTCCCTGTGAGGGTGGGGAGGCCCTGGCACAGGTTGCCCAGAGAAGCTGTGGCTGCCCCATCCCTGGCAGTGTCCAAGGCCAGGTTGGATGGGGCTTGGAGCAACCTGGGCTGGTGGAAGGTGTCCCTGCCCATGGCAGGGGGTGGAATGAGATGAGCTTTAAGGTCCCTTCCAACACAAACCATTCTGGGAGTCTTTGATTTCTGCTTCATGCCTAAAATTTGGATAAATGTACCACTGTGTGTGGATGTTCAGATTTTCTCGTAGTGTCAAAGTTCCCAAACAAAGGAATAATAATGAATATAAAAAACCCACATGCTATGTTGAAGAAATAAATCCTGCAAAAGTTTGCTACAAAAATCAGGAATGGGGGAGATGACCAGCATTCAGTCACTGATGTTTAGTTGACTCCTTTGTTTTTTTCCTTCTTTTTATGGATTTCTCTGCTACACTTGCTTTGTTGGTCTTTCAGACTAGTCAGTTTTACTTAGTGTTTTCAGTAACTGAAAGTCATACTAGAATTTTTAACAATGTTAATTTTTACTTAAATAACACGGTTTTTTTGTTCGAATTACTATAATTATATTCAATGTCTTTATTGTGATCTAACTCCCAGATGGCTCTGATGAAGAAATAGAAAAACTAATATAATATATAGGAATATAAATTAACAGTAAATCTGTTACTGTTTACATGGTTGAAGGCTTCTTCCCCCAAAATAAAATGCAGTATCCTCAAAATTAGCTGCCACATTCTGTGATACAGAGGAAAGCAGAGATTTGTAAACCCTTAAAAAGCACTTTTGATGTCTAGGTTTTTATATTCCTTTGATCAGAGATTAGTTGCTAAAAATGCAGAAAAAGGATCACTTGCTGATACACAATGAACTTTAAGAACTAATGTGGAAAAAAAGTCTCTAAAATATCAGATTTATAGGCCACCACAGATGAAACTGAGCCCAATTTTAAGCATGAACACATAGAACACTAATCTAGAATTTCACCTAAAACACTTCCTAAGTGATTTTTTTTTCATTTAACTGAAGGGAATAAGATAAACAGCTCTCAAATGAGCATTGGCACGTTCTACTATGATTTTCATTATACCATTGAATTCTAATGAGAGATACCATTGAATTCTAGGAGAGATGTCAAATAGAACTTATTATTCACCAAAAATGGCAAGTGTAACAAAATTCAGAATAGGATATAACAGCCATCTCCTACTGCACCTGTCAGATTGCATTGTCAGACACACTGGATTCTGAAAAGTAACACAGAAATGGCAAGAATATACCACTTTTAGTCTTAGTTCTCCATTTCTTAATTTATTTTGGAAGTAGGTAGGATTTTTTTAAGCAAGACATCCATATCAAGAAATTGTAAAGTCCACTGATTGAAGGCTGGGTTATATTGTTTTTTCCGAATTATTTCCACCCTATTTTATACAGTTATGCATTAAGTAAGGATACATGTGCATCTCACAGAAAGGTATTTTATGTTTATTTTATATATTTATTTATATATTTATATACCTTTATATTTAAAGGTATTTAGAGCTACATCATATACACTTTGGCAGGGAAAAAGACCTGCCTGGTTAAATGGAGAACTTAGGCTGAACCTCTGGAAGGTACCTTGGAGGGAATACAAGGATGTTTTTAGGTTATGGAAGAAGAAAATTAGAAGGGCCAAAGCCAAGTTGAAACTTAATTTGGAAACTGCAGCTAAAGGTAACAAAAAAGTAAATACAGTGGCAAGAAAAGGAGGGCTCGGGCAAGTCTCCATCCTCTGCTGGATGCAGAGGGCAGCAGTGTGAGGGCATGAGGAAAAGGCTGAGATACTTTTGCCTAAGTCTTTCATACCAAACCTATTGAAGTTGTCCTCAGGATACCCAGCTCCCAGGGCTGGAATTTTGTGCCAGGGAGCTGAGCGAAGCCCTCATAGGATCATGGAATGGTCTGGATTGGAAGAGATCTTAAAGATCATCTCATTCCAACTCCCCATAGTTCAGGAGGAAATAGCTGTGACCTGCTATGCCTGTTAGACACCCACAAGTCTCTGGGCCCAGGGGGGATGGACCCAACAGTACTGAGAGAGGGGGCAGAGGATGGAGCAGGCTCTGCTCGGGGGGCCCAGCAATGGCACAGGAGGAACGGGCAGGAACTGATGCCCAGGAAGTTCCACCTGGACAGGAGGAAAAACTTCTTGGCCGTGCAGTGACCCAGCACTGAACAGGCTACACAAGAAGGGTGTGGAATCTCCCTGACTGGAGATATTCCAGAACCCTCTGGACACACTCCTGTGCCACGTGCTCTGGGGTGGCCCTGCTGGAGCGGGGAGGTGGGACCAGATGAGCTACTGTGGGCCCTTCTGTTCTGTGATCTCACAGAACCTCACAGGACAGTTTGGGTTGGAAGGGACCTTGAAGATCATCTTGTTTCAAACCCCTGCCATGGGCAGGAACACCTTCCAACAGACCAGGTTGCTCCAAGCCCTGTCCAACCTGGCCTTGAACACTTCCAGGGATGGGGAGTCCACAACCTCTCTGGGCAACCTGTGCAAGAGTCCAAACTGAAAATCAGAGAAGAATCAAGAAAAACCACAGACCTCTGACTTTTGGTACAGGGCTGCAGAGCAGGTCAGGGTGGTGTTCACATCTCACTAATGATGTTATTTTCTCAAGTGGATCTCATCCAGTCTGAGTTCAGTGATGTTGCCCCCCACATCATCACCTTGCTAGCTTGGCATCCAACTTCACACAGCATGACAAGGCAACATTTTTATGAACAAGCCTAATGTCTGTGATCTGCCTTCATATGAGATTAGTTTCTTCCCAAATGCCTGTTATTCCAGTTGTTAAATTACTCTAAGTCATGCTCCAAGGCATGTATAGTATACTACAATCAAACAGGAACAACACTTCGCATATCATTAAATGCCAAATTCTTTCTGCCACTCTGGAAGCAGAACTGCAGCCAGAAATGTCTGCTTTCTGTGCTTCTTTGTAATTCCAATTGCCAAGTGAACACAGGCTGGGGAAGCAGTTCTGCCAAGTGTCAGCGCTGCGTTAATATTGTTATTATTCTCTGGGAGTGAAGTATATAATGCTATTTTCTCCAAAGGCATTATTGATACCAAGGATTAGCATTACAATTTGTATAATTATTGCAGTGCCCACAGGACTTTATGTCATCAAATATTTATACAGCTTGGAATAGTTGAGTGCAGATGATTTTAGATGCCTTGCTGGACCTTTGGAAGGAAAAAGTGGTCGGATCAGGTAGCTAATTCAAAGGAAAAGCATATTACAGTATTGTCCCAGGATTCTCAAGAGATATTTCGTCTCAAGATAACCTTGAAATCTCTTCACACTACTTTTTTTAATCAAGGGCCTTCATCTTCTGGGTTTTTTTTCCTCCTAAGAACCCATGTAATTTCAAGCATCCAGTGTCCCCTTCTCACTTCATGGCCTGTCCCTTCAGTAGCCAGTGTTGGGGTTTTCTGCTCCAGGCCTCCATCCCACATACCCCTTCTGCACAACACAGCACATAATGCCCTGTTGTCCAGCTGATCCTGTCTCTTATCAACGTGGCCCAGCTGACAAAATTACTGCTTTGCTATATTTTTTTTACTAATGCCTGCAGGAGGATTGCTTATCAAAAAAACAGTTTCATTCTAAAATATACACTGTAAGATATTTCTAAATTAGGAACATATGAATGCAGTTTGTTCAACACTCTATGTAATTGGAAGTCAAAGGCAAACATCCCATTTCTGGTTTTGTTTTTTTTTTTAAAGAGACACGAGGCAGTGCCTTCACCTTTGCAAGGCTCCAAGACCAAGGCAGATTTTCAAACAAAGACATATGCAGGCTAAAAATCATATGCTTATAAATGACATACTTGGAGGCTGGCTTCACACTGACAGAGTAGGTTTAGCTGGGATATTTGGAGGAACTTCTTGGCTGGCACAGGTTGCTCAGAGAAGCTGTGGCTGCCCCTGGATCCCTGGAAGTGTCCAAGGCCAGGTTGGACGGGGTTTGGAGCAACCTGGGCTGGTGGAAGCTGTCCCTGCCCATGGCAGGGGGAGAATGAGATGGTTTTAAATTCCTTTCCAACCCAAACCCACCTATGATTCCATGATTCTATGATTTTTTTGAAGCAACTAATAACTATTGAACTAACTCTGCTGCAAAAACCTCTACTAAATGACTGATTTTTATAAAGCTGAAACCTCTGGAAATCCTAAAAGATGACTATCACAGAACAGTCCTATATTAGAAACAGTCAAAAACTTGATTACATAAAATGGCATAAGCCCTTTTACTTTCTGCATGAATAACATTGCTTCATCTGTTATCTCAGGTTAGACCATGACTAAAACAAAAAAACCCTCAGTCTCATGATGCTGAGTCTCAGTAAGTTGGACCTGGTGGCACAGAGAGCAAGTGAGACATTTAGAAAGACTAAGAAGTTATTCTCACTATGTAGTGTATGGTGTTTAATCACAGTTGTGTTGCAAACTGAAAGTAGTGTGCAATAGTTAAGCACTAATAGAATAAATCTGTCTTAATTCGGTCTTGAACTACATTTAAATAGATAATTTTGAAAAGATCAAGAGCAAGGCCTAGTAAGTAACACTCCATTAGAGATAAAACAATTAGCAAGTTAGCAAGACACCACACAACTACAATTTCAATATCAGCATTGTAGGACAAACAAGGGTAGGGGCATTAAAAACCACCTTGCATTAAGACTGAAAAAATTTCTATTTTCATTTTGCATTGTGTTCTATTTGATCTCCTATCACAGTAACTGCAGACAACATTATTTCTACAAATACCTAGAGTGTGATGAAAGCCTGTCTTTTCATTCTGTAATTAGAAAAAGGTTTGCACATTAAGAAAATCCAAATGCAGCATATGTTGCCTTCTATTTTCACCTTTCCCTCCCCTCAAAGTATAGACTATTCATAACGAAAACACTGGCACTGGAACCATTGTAATAGAAGCAGTGTTATGCTCTTCAAAAACAGGATTAAAAAAACATGAGGGAGAGGGTGGCACACGTTCTCTCTTCTGCCAAGTGGTTCCTATTCAAAACAGATCAGGGCTTTGATGAATATTTCCATGGAAGATAATGGGACTGGAAGTCACTTTGGAAGCAGCACAAAGACTCCAGTGAGGTCAAATCAAGTTAACTGAAGCAGAGAAGTTGACCCACAGTTTTACCACACTGAAATATTGTCTGTGCCACAAAGTTCAGGCCATTGATTTAATTTTAGGCAAACATCTATCTTTCTACCCCAAGGCACCTCATAGATACCCTTCAACTAAATTACATCATTAAAAGCAACCACTAAATAAGGAGAGGATCACTAGTTTCTAGCTCAATTCTCCTTTTAGCTTGTCTTAACCAAAGTTGTATCACAGTAATTGCAAATGACTTTACTATCATTAACATCACTAAACTTCATGGAGAAAGCAGTCTGCGGGGACATTAAAATAAAATCAACTATGCAAAATTAAAAGACTCAACAACTCTTCTTTAAGGCAGTGTGATACTAATTAACAACAATTGCTTTCTGGTTGAGGATTTCTCTTGGTTGGGTAAATCAGGGGAGATGCTACTTTGTGACTTAAAGCAGACAAATCAGGGAAAGAAGGGAAAAAAACCCCACCAAACCTACGCTCCAACAAAACCTGGTAAACAACACAGTTCAGTGAAAACGTGTTGAAATGCAAACCCCTCTCAGCCAGGAGACAAGATTTACACAAAACCCTTGGTGTCACATGATAGTGATTAAGGAAAGAACTGAAATTTCAGAACAGTCTTCTGAGTGAACCCCTGCAGCACCAGCCTGGTTTTGGATGAAGGCTTTCCTCCCTGCTCTCGGGTTTGGCTGCTCCTTGCACGTGTGTCAAGATCTTTGTCCTTCTTCCTACAGCTGATGTTGTGCTGTGTGTACAACGACTGCAGAGAGCTTGGAAATAACCAACACCAAGGAAAATTATATGGGCTGCACTTTCCCTGTCTTAATATCCTTCTTGGGACAGAAGAAATAGCAGGTTTATATTTTTATGAGAAAATGTACTGCCATTATTAAGGATTAAGTTTCATGCTTAAGGAATCACATTTAAACTTATTGTTCATAACTGCAAACCTGATTTTTACCCTGTTTTAGGAACATCTGGCTCTCTTGAATTTCTTATTGCATCTTCTGCCTATTAAAAAAAGAATAGTGACTATGCAAAAAACAAAGGGACACTTCTGGAAATACACAGTACCAAACCAGCAGGGAGAATGACCCGCCAGAAACAAAACCATAATTCAGACTGTACAGAAGGTTCTGTACAGAAGGTTCTCACTCCAGAGGAACAAGAACTACGGAAAGAGGCTCAGAGTTAATATTAGCTAAACCAATTTTATGATGAATTATGATCATTATAATGATCAAGTCGTTATTTAAATTACTTCCTTCAGTACAGAAACAAATATGGGACTTCTCTAAAAGTAAAGAGTTGTGTTTATTTGTGGGGGGGTACATTTTTAGTAACGCATTGAGTGGGTGCAGTAAAGTTCTTCAATTAACAGCAAAACTGAGTCTTTAGACTAAGCTATCCTTATGAGATGCATCCCTGTCAGACTAAACTGTTCTGACTTTAGTAGGTGTGGTTTCTTTGTTTGTAGCTCTTCACATAAATAAAGCAAACAATTATCATGTGGAAGATATGAAGGCAACAATTTCCAGTTAGCACTTCTAGTTAGGTAGCTGGGTTATAGAGATTCTTTAAATTTAGGGCCCACAACACTTAGATCTCACATTAGAAAAGAGAAAAAGGGGGAAAATATTTATGTAATAGTGTATTGTCAAAGAAAGGATATTTAGACATTTTCATTTCTTAAGTGCAGCACTGAATATCACCAATAGCATGTTATTTTAGAAAAGCAAGTATTTCTTGGAATAACAGCTAGGTAACCAAATGCTTAACTGGCTGAGGCTGTATAATCTCCAGGAGGCTGACTCAGGTTAAATTCTGACACCCTTTACCAGCCTCTTGACAATAACACTGCTGTCAGTGGGATTCTGAAACCAGTGCTGGAGCCTGGGATGCTGCTCCTTTCAGAGCAGAAACCACAATCACATTTTGTAGAGAACCATCTTTTGTTGTTGACATGAAACTCTTGAAAAGGCAACCAAAGCCTAACAAACACTCACCTAAATATGAAGACAGCCTTTATGAGGTGTCAGCTCTGACATACCACAATTTGGTAGCTGGACAGAGCCAACCCTATAGAACACAATAAAGGGCCCTCACAAATGCAAACCAACATTTGTTTCTGCCAGGAAAGGTTGGACTGGGTGATCCTCGAGGTCCCTTCTGATCCTAATTTAGCACTTCCATTGCATCAGTACAGAAATGGGTTCATTAGAAGAAGGGGAGTTCATCTTTTGGTAGGTGGTCTCCCAAAACAACGATCAGGAAGGTATTTAAAGCTGACCCAAACAGGTGTGAATGACATCTTCTGCCCACCCAACCAGGGGAAAGGAGGGTTCTTCTGTCTCCAAGAACTCTGGGTCCTGTTTGCACCACCCCACACTGAACTGACACAGACACACCTCAAAGCCAACCTTGCTCAGTCCACTTCACTCCTGAAATTCCCCTTGCTCGTCATAAACTCCTCTGACATTCAATATGTCTCTTGTCCTGTGCACCTTCAAGCTTTTGCCACCCCCCTCTGCAAAAGAAACAGCTTTTTTTTCCTGTCTCCTCCACAATGTACCCTTCCCAGCTACTGAAAAAAAAATTAGTAGAGAGCTGCAGTCTTCTCTTACTTCAGGAAATAAAAGAGTTCAGAAGAAAGATGTACAACTAGAACAGCAGTCCCAAAAGACTAGATTTTTCCGATTCATATCTGCAGAAAAGGCAACAACTGAAGCTTGAAAGAGTTGCAAGAATAAGACAAGAGCTGAGCTGAAAGCAGCCAACTCCAGCCTCCTCAGACATCAGTTTGATTTGTCCTCCCATCCTAGATTCCAGCTCTGCTCACACTTGAGCCTGTTCTGTGTTACTCTGAGCTTCACTTGTTCTGTACCAGCAATATTATTTCTTGAGACTCTACTAGTTCCTAATGATGTGGAATATAACATGTCACTGCTGAATGCAGTTCAGAAATATGCAAAAGAGAAAATGCCAAACTTTGAAAGAAAATCCTGCCTTAGCACACTATTAGACTAATCATGTGAAAATGTTTATTTGCTATGAAGTCACAGTTATTAAATAAATTGGTCCATTCTGCAGTGCCACAGTACTCTTACATGTAGCAAGATTTCTTTAAAATTATGTTGAAGAAGATACATTCAGCTAATGAAATTAATGAGCTTTAATACTCCCTTGAAGTACAGGTTTTCAGCACAAATTTGCTTCATTATCACAGCTCTGTAAACCTTGTAATGCTTAATGGTCACTGATCCCGGCCAGAACACAGTGAAACATGGCAAAAGTTTAATTGTACATGCACCTACATTTTAAACCAAATAAGACCGTCTCCAAGGCTATTAATATAACAGATGCCTTTTATAATTAAAGGGATAATGTCCAAAGATTAGCTGGAAAGTATTTTAATTAAAGTTAGTAAATTACTGTTGAAGTCATCATTACATGGAAACTCAATTAAAATTAGATCCTTAATTCTGCAACAGCTCAGTGACAACAGTAAGTTTCCCCACATTTATGTCACATATAGAACTCCACCTCACATGCTGAAGCACCTCATTTGGTACAAGTTTTCTTCATGTGCTTAATACATATACTTCATTGTACACCAAGTCTGGTGCACTGCTAAATGGACTTTATTTTTCTCCCTGCTGTTCTCAAGTAGACGACTTTTTGAAATCTCATCCCCAAAGAGCAGCATTCACATAAAAAGTAATTTTAATGAGTTTATAAAAATATAGTCACAGAAAATGCAGCATTAGCCCTGGAAAACACTTTCTATGGGCACCATTTGAATGAATGGGCAAAGAGGCACAGAAGGACTCAATAACTTCTCTTGAATGCATCAGCAGCACAAATACAAATCCATTACAGGAAGTCTATCTGAAAGTGCATTTCAATAGCTCAATTTAGTAAAGGTTTACAAGGTCTTGGGATGGCACAAAGTAGTTAACATAACTAATTATAAGAACATATTTTTCTTCTTAACAGAGAAAGGATTAAGGTCATCTATTCTTTTTTATATTGAACTAAGTAAGAGCATACATTTTCAGTCTACTCTGTCAAGTTTTATGAGACATAAGACTCCACTTCTCCAGTTTGCTCTCTGTGTCACTAAGATATCTATTCGACACATTTCAGACTGTTCACAGACCCAAAAAGGTCAGTCAAACCCAAAGTTTAAGCAAACACTTGCACAGATGTTGCCTTTGCAACAATACAGTGAAGTCCTTGAACGAACAAGAACAGTCTTTCTGCCCATTGTTCACCAGAAGCATAAAATTAGATTTGTAGCTATAAATGCCCACATTTTTGTGCTATTAGTCAGGATAAGGGTTTGGTGCAGTAATCACACACATTGTGCAGCAGTGGCAGAGGAGCTGGGGAACTTAGAGGTGAAGATATTTTCCTTTGCTGTCTAGAAACCCCCAAAGAACACGTTTCTAGTTTAAGAAAGTAAAATTAAAAGCAGGCAAAGAGACCACAGCTGGTGTTGGGGCTGAATTGGGGTGAAGAGAGGGAAAACAGCCAAGCTGTCGAGTTCCTCCTATAAAGCAAATGCTGCTGCTGAGGGCAAAAGGCCAAGACCTTCCATCTCCAGCCCTGGAGTTTCTAAGTTCTACTCTACCCAAGTTCCACCATGTCCTAATCATGTGTTGGTTGTCCTCTCTCCCTCCAAGAAAGGGTGGCCTGGTATTACAAGCATTTATACCAGTAATATACACCCTGTTGGAAATAACTGCTGCAATTCCACACT